>NC_034181.2:66156060-66263560 GCF_002021735.2 Oncorhynchus kisutch | reverse complement strand
GGGTATCCATGGGAGGGGGGCAGAGCAGGACAGGGTGGGGTAGAGTGGAAGGTCTTCCTCTTCTTAATTGTATTTCTGTTTCTTGTGACTCTCTGAGGAGCATCCCTGTCTTTCATCCATGGCTGCCTCAGCTCTGTGGTGCGTCTCCCTGTTCAAAAGACTTCATGTATACTGCATTTAAGCTGTTTTGCTTTATGAAGATTGTATGAATATGTGCTTTTCAAAGTGTTAAAAAAAGAAATCCCCTTTTCTTCACTCCGGTGAGGCGTTTGTTTTGTTACTCCCCCCCAAAATTGATTTAGACTTTTCAAAGGTTTGTTCTTCACAGTGCTGTCTCCTAGTGTCGGTGCGAGACGGGGTTGGCTCATATTTTCAGAGTTTGAGGTAATAGTTTTAAACTGACAGACTAAACATCTCTCTCCTTGGCTGTTCCACTTCTGCAGAGTAAATAGTTTTACTCTCACACACAGACGTACACACACACACACATATAAACACACACATACACACCGTGGGTGACTGGCTTAGTCTAATGATTCTTTCTTCGCGGTTTGAAGCGGGTATGGAGAGCTTGTGGTGTTGTCAGTTTAAGAAATATGGGTAGAGGGACTCTTAAAGGGTTTGCGTAAGTTCTCCCCTTCTCTCGCTCTCTTTCTTTCTGGAATCAGACATTTTAGGTTACAGATCGTAGTTGTCTGAGCAAACGTAGCTTCTTTCAATGTAATCTGAAAATGTTGTAACTCAAGATCCAAGAAAATGTATTCAAAACAGCTTCTAAAGATTCATAATTGAATGTTCGTTAATGGGATTCTTTTTTCAGTTTCCTGAAAAGTTTATCAGACAGCGATGCTTTACTACACAGGGAACTCAAAGCATTGACACAAACATCCTCATGTCATCTGCTCTACTGACTCTGTGTCAGCTGTGACAATACCTGGAGCCAACAACATGTTGTTTATGAGTCCCCACTCCTGTTCTAACAGGACCACTAACAATTAGAATATGTATTTTAATAATACAGTGCCTTAAAACTGTTTTTTTAGACATATCCACCAACACATTTTCCCTCTTTCAATACACTTACCCCTGAATTTATAGATTTTATGTCTCTCTACTCCTCCTCTTCTTCCTCACACCTTTTGGCTTTCTCTCTCCTGTCTTTTCTTCTCTCTCCCTCTCCTCCTTCCTCTCTCCTTCTCTTACAAGGCACACTTGTTATTTCTTCGTACAAGGTCCCATAATTAAGTTTGACATAAGCACAGGGATTAAATATGCGGTTTGGGAGGGGGAGAAAGGAGCTCTGTTACAATCTCAAGGCCAGCTGTAAAATAGAACCAGATTGGAACCACTTGGAGCTGGAAAGTTTGGGAAAGGCGCCTAGACTGTAGCTGTGTGTTCAAACAACAACGGGATCTGAGTTCCACTGAAGCTGGGCGCAGCCAAAAGAAAACTAACTCCCCTGCCAACAGACTACTACTAACACCCCAGCCAAAACACTACTAACACCCCAGCCAAAACACTACTAACACCCCAGCCAAAACACTACTAACTCCCCTGCCAACAGACTACTACTAACACCCCAGCCAAAACACTACTAACACCCCAGCCAAAACATTACTAACTCCCCTGCCAACAGACTACTACTAACACCCCAGCCAAAACACTACTAACACCCCAGCCAAAACACTACTAACACCCCAGCCAAAACACTACTAACTCCCCTGCCAACAGACTACTACTAACACCCCAGCCAAAACACTACTAACACCCCAGCCAAAACATTACTAACTCCCCTGCCAACAGACTACTACTAACACCCCAGCCAAAACACTACTAACACCCCAGCCAAAACACTACTAACACCCCAGCCAAAACACTACTAACTTCCCTGCCAATAGACTACTACTAACACCCCAGCCAAAACACTACTAACACCCCAGCCAAAACACTACTAACACCCCAGCCAAAACACTACTAACTCCCCTGCCAACAGACTACTACTAACACCCCAGCCAAAACACTACTAACACCCCAGCCAAAACACTTCTAACTCCCTGGCTAAAAGACTACCAAGTGCCCAGCCAAAAGACTACTAGCTCTCTGGCCAAAAGACTACCCCATCCCCTGCCAAAAACACTGCTAACTCCCTGGACAAAAGAAGTGTAACTCCTCAGGCAAAATACTACTGCCTTTCCATCCAAAAGATTCCTACTTCCAGCCAAAATACTACTGCCTTTCCATCCAAAAGATTCCTACTTCCAGCCAAAATACTACTGCCTTTCCATCCAAAAGATTCCTACTTCCAGCCAAAATACTACTGCCTTTCTATCCAAAAGACTCCTACTTCCAACCAAAATACTACTGCCTTTCTATCCAAAAGGCTCCTACTTCCAACCAAAATACTGCACACAAAACACTATCACCAACCCACTCAAAATAATACTACAGAGCCAGGGAACTATAATCTCCCAAGTGAAAAGCCTTACCACAGCCAATGCCTCGTTGTGAAAGTAAGGAAAGTAAGAGCAGTGGTAAACAGTGTGTTTCTGGCCTCTCTATAGGAGAATGGAGAAAGGAAAGCCATTTCACATGCTATCACTCAATCACTGACACCAAATATAGAAATATGGGTTAAGATCAGCCCCCAGTGCACTGAGCGTGTCTCTGGGATTTTCCTCTGTTGTGAACTCTGAGAGGTCTCACATGGAACTTTGCATTCTTAAATAACTCTGGCAAAACGCTCTAATCTTAATGAGTCTGAACAGCAAATCTCTCATCTGCAGCAAAAAGGATTAGGAATGGGGAGGAAAGGCTGCCGTTCCACTTTGATGAATTGTGTTTAGAAAATCCCTGGGCATGAAGTTCTCCTGATGAACAAAGCGTTAGTAGAGAACGGATGCTTTTAAACAACACAACTTATCTGAGAAAAACAGAACATGCATTTAAGGGAAAATACAAAGGCAAAGCTGATTCGTCTCCTCTGCTGATAAAAGTAGCTAACTCTTTTCACAATCCACTTAGCTGGTTGGGGAAATCAAGCCCAAAGTAGCTTTGCACAAATGATGTGCATTGTGTTCTCAGTGCTATATCATGTCTGTGTTTATTTATTTTGTGTGATGATATTGTTAAATGTAAATATAAGAATTGATTATATTCTGCCTCTTGGTTGAAGCCATATAAATAGATGTCAGTGATGATAAAAGGGGTTAATGAATCAGAATAGATCAGAGCAGAGAAATATTGTTTCAAACTGCTGCAAAACTGTACTGCTTTCAGTGTAATTCTGCCTGCCCACCCCTACTTCTCCAATACAACTCAACATGTTCTCAGCCAGGGTAGAAATACACCTAAGTAGCTAATCTGGGGAAGTATTTATTTGAATTTGATGAATACATCTTTGATGATATGTTAATGTAATCCAAATCAAGGCAGCGCTGCATTGACTCTATTAATTAAACCACCATGTCATTTCCCAAAACAGCCTTCCTGAGAGTTAGAGGTTATTGAAGTGAGGCCCTGGCTAGCTCACAAAATACAAACTACAAAAAAGCCTCAGTGCGCTGGGGCCTGCTCTTGGTTCCCCCATCAATCCCTCCCCAACTCCCTCCAACCCCCGTATGCCTTTGGAAAAGTACTCTGGCTGCATTTCCATGCATTTATTTTGCCTTTCCTTCCAAATGTGCTCTCCCCTTTGTATTCCTAATGGAAGTAGGTATAGATAGTGCTGCTGATCCAGGTCAAACCAACACACTCCATGTTAATGAGAATGCCCCATCATGTCAGATCTCTGGTACTGAAATAGATGGGAATATCACAAAGGTGATGTATGGTGCAGACAGAGTGGCAGAGAGTCAGGATGTGTATGGTGCAGACAGAGAGCCAGAGAGTCAGGATGTGTATGGTGCAGACAGAAGGACAGAGAGTCAGGATGTGTATGGTGCAGACAGAGTGACAGAGAGTCAGGATGTGTATGGTGCAGACAGAGTGACAGAGAGTCAGGATGTGTATGGTGCAGACAGAGTGACAGAGAGTCAGGATGTGTATGGTGCAGACAGAAGGACAGAGAGTCAGGATGTGTATGGTGCAGACAGAGTGACAGAGAGTCAGGATGTGTATGGTGCAGACAGAGTGCCAGAGAGCCAGGATGTGTATGGTACAGACAGAGAGCCAGAGAGTCAGGAAGTGTATGGTGTAGACAGAGTGCCAGAGAGTCAGGATGTGTATGGTGCAGACAGAAGGACAGAGAGTCAGGATGTGTATGGTGCAGACAGAGTGCCAGAGAGTCAGGATGTGTATGGTACAGACAGAGAGTCAGAGAGTCAGGAAGTGTATGGTGCAGACAGAGTGCCAGAGAGTCAGGATGTGTATGGTGCAGACAGAATGACAGAGAGTCAGGCTGTGTATGGTACAGACAGAGTGACAGAGAGTCAGGATATGTATGGTACAGACAGAGTACCAGATAGTCAGGATGTGTATGGTACAGACAGAGAGCCAGAGAGTCAGGATGTGTATGGTACAGACAGAGAGCCAGATAGTCAGGATGTGTATGGTACAGACAGAGTACCAGATAGTCAGGATGTGTATGGTACAGACAGAGTGACAGACAGTCAGGCTGTGTATGGTGCAGACAGAGTGACAGAGAGTCAGGATGTGTATGGTACAGACAGAGTACCAGATAGTCAGGATGTGTATGGTACAGACAGAGAGCCAGAGAGTCAGGATGTGTATGGTACAGACAGAGTACCAGATAGTCAGGATGTGTATGGTACAGACAGAGAGCCAGAGAGTCAGGATGTGTATGGTGCAGACAGAGTGACAGAGAGTCAGGATGTGTATGGTGCAGACAGAATACCAGAGAGTCAGGATGTGTATGGTGCAGACAGAGTGCCAGAGAGTCAGGATGTGTTTGGTGCAGACAGAATGACAGAGAGTCAGGATGTGTATGGTACAGACAGAGTACCAGAGAGTCAGGATGTGTATGGTACAGACCGAGTGACAGAGAGTCAGGATGTGTATGGTGCAGACAGAGTGACAGAGAGTCAGGATATGTATGGTGCAGACAGAGTACCAGAGAGTCAGGATGTGTATGGTGCAGACAGAGTGACAGAGAGTCAGGATATGTATGGTGCAGACAGAGTACTAGAGAGTCAGCATGTGTATGGTGCAGACAGAGTACTAGAGAGTCAGGATGTGTATGGTGCAGACAGAGTGACAGAGAGTCAGGATGTGTATGGTACAGACAGAGTACCAGAGAGTCAGGATGTGTATGGTACAGACAGAGTACTAGAGAGTCAGGATGTGTATGGTGCAGACAGAGTGACAGAAAGTCAGGATGTGTATGGTGCAGACAGAGTGACAGACAGTCAGGCTGTGTATGGTGCAGACAGAGTGACAGAGAGTCAGGATGTGTATGGTGCAGACAGAGCGCCAGAATGTCAGTGTGTGCAGCGCAGAGATAAATATTTCCATGCACTTGACCTCTATTGATTCCTGTGTACGATGTATACCCACTCCAGACACACTGAGACTAAACATCTGGCCACCAGTGGTCTTCTGAATGACAGATAACATCTGGGAAGTCTGTTGCTATCACAGGAAACAAGGTCCTTATCTAGCCCTCTCGCCCCTCCCTCTCTCTCTCCCTCAATCCTCTCTGTCCCCTATCCCGCTCATAGACGCATCCCTTTCTTATTGATTTCCCATTAACCCCTTCCAGACTGGGAGTGTCCGCCCACCCAGACACACAGACACCCATGTGATTGATGGACTGATGTCAGTAAACCACGGCTGGACGGTCACGTCACCCAGAGCAGACCCAGAGCTCAATGTTTCTCCTCTTTCTTCTTCCTCCCATCACTCTCTTCCTCACTTCTCCTCCTGCTCCCTCCCCTCATCATCTCCCTCCTTTCTTCCTCCCAGTCGTCAGCCTCCCTTTCCTCCTCTGTCTCCTCCTCCTCTCAGTTCCCTGCTATAACACACGTAGCATAGTGCCTCTAGGTCACACATGTAGACAAGCATTAAAACCCAGGCACTCTCTGTTCCCATCTGGTTTCACAATGCCATGATAAACTTCTGTACTGCAGTCTGGGTGTGTGTGTGTGTGTGTGTGTGTGTGTGTGTGTGTGTGTGTGTGTGTGTGTGTGTGTGTGTGTGTGTGTGTGTGTGTGTGTGTGTGTGTGTGTGTGTGTGTGTGTGTGTGGCTTGTAGGAATGTGCTGATTGCTGTCATTGTGGAGAGTAGTATGTAGTTTATTTGTGACGGGGATCGACATTTAAATAAGTTCTATAATTTTGGTTGGATCAGAATAGCATCTCAAAGGGCTTGCTGTATTGTTTAGGTTCCAGGATGTAGAAAATAGCATCATTTGACAAATGACTTTCCCATGCCATTATATGTCAGTGGAGGAGAAAATTAGACATGCGTCTGTGTGTGAGTGGTGGTTTGTGTGTGTTGTTAAGTCGTTGCTGAAAAGTGTGTCCAGATTGTGTGTGTGTGTGTGTGTGTGTGTGTGTGTGTGTGTGTGTGTGTGTGTGTGTGTGTGTGTGTGTGTGTGTGTGTGTGTGTGTGTGTGTGTGTGTGTGTGTGTGTGTGTGTGTGAGTGTGTGTGTGTGTGTGTGTGTGTGTGTGTGTGTGTGTGTGTGTGTGTGTGTGTGTGTGTGTGTGTGTGTGTGTGTGTGTGTGTGTGTGCGTGTGTGCGTGCATGCGCGTGTGTGTGTGTTTGTGTGTGTGTGTGTGTGAGAGAGGGATTCTAGCATATCTGTTTCAGTGTTTATGTCCCCACTGAGTAGCTGCTTTGCGGCAGGGAGAATTTGTGTTTGTGAAGATGTGTTTGTGAGTTGCTATCAAGGCGAGTTAGAAGAAGCCTTTCTATTTAAGCATGGCGTGCCTCCATCAGTCCTAGTCTCTGATGTACAAAGAGCCCAGAGGAAGGAGCTTCACAGCTGTTTGTAAACTATGGGAAAAGGAAAGGTCAACACAGTAATGCAGTGTGTTTTTGTAACGCATTTTCATCTCTCTCTGTTCCATGGCGAGACGGGCCAGCAGCTCCCTTCCTCAGTAGTACTACTGCATTTAAATTACTGTTCTTGCCTGGAGAATAATGGTTCAAGCATAACCCCATTGTATTATTTGATAAACTCTGGAAAATGCATGGTCTAAGCTTGGGAAGAGACACGGTTTAAGGGCACACTTGCCTTTCAAATCTACCATGGCAACGTTTTTTTGGAGAAAGGGAGACAGGGAGGAAGAAAGTGGTGAGGCGAAGGGGGGTTAGAGGAGAGAGAGAGGGTGCATCCTGTGTGTGTGTTTGTGGACTGATGGAGTAGGGGGTCTGTGTTGGAGGGCTGTGTGTGTGTTATCTCTGGGTGCAGGGGTTTTGTTTGCAGGGCAGAGACGTATAGATTTCCTCCCCCTGTCAGCATCTTTATTTGGAGCTCAGTTCAGAGGGGACAATAGCAAACTAATCCGGCCCTGATTCGGGATTAATATTCAAGCCTCCAAATATTAATTCCAGCCAAAAGGAAGGAAATGCAGAATGTGTCAAAACACTCAAAACAAATAAAGAAAACAAAAAAATCACAAGAACCCCTCTGACCAAATGTACATTTCAGTGCTGTTTTCTATGACTGTATTGTTTGCAACAGGGATGTACAAACTCCTCTCATCATTCTAAATGATTCCTGTATTCATTTTCATAACGATTTCTTTATCAAGGGGTTGAGAATGGGGGTATGGCTGAAGAGATGTTGTTTTTGGCTATTCTCCTCACTAAGCCGAGGATTTAAGATCTGGATTTAAATATTTACAATAGAAAATTATGGAGGTTATAAATGAAGTCCCACCGGTGCTCAGCTGTAACTTACAGGGAAGGGGGGTAAACACTCACTGCCTCCCCACATCAACGGGTCCTGGAGATGTTGGGCGGTAATCTGACGCATGTATGGCTGTGGAGCTGCAGGACAGGACCACTGACAGGAGAGAGTTTAGACTCATTCAATCGTCAGAGGAACAGTTGATGTCCATGTCTGACTGTGGCTCCCTGTCTTACATTAGAATCAGTAAGAGACCTGGGCCTATTTTCTAAAATATCTCAGAGTAGGATGTAATTTCTCCCCTCTTCATACAGTATAATGATCTAGAACAGCAATCCTCCTCTGAGACACTTTGTGAATATTGGCCCTGATCCCAGAGCTGCCCTGCCAACTGACCCCAGAGCTGCCCTGCCCACTGGCTCCAGAGCTAACCTCTCACAGACCAGTGTGGAGATGTAGACCTGGCAGACAGCAGGCCCCTCAGTCATGGGGACTTTTCTATACACTGTGATATGTCAGGGTGGGCCTACAGGGCCTGGCAGGGACAATGTTGTTCTGTGACAGATAAAGGGTTTGATATGTAGTGATAGTTTGATAGGGAGAGTGTAATATAGCCACAGTCATCTGTTTAGTGTAATGGGCCAAGGCTGTAGTGGAGTGATGGAGGAGGTGGATACTGTTGCCTACATTTGATTTGAGGTACCAGCCTGATGCGCAGGGCCTACCCCACACAGGACTTCGTACTGGGTGGCTCATGGCTTAGTTCATCCATAGTGGCCTTCAATGGACATCACATTTGTCAAACTGCTTTCACAAACTGCCTTTTCTGGGAATATCCCCTACCCCTCCACACACACACAAACGCAGACACACTATTAAGCAACCCAACAACACACACAAACACACACACACACTAATCCTGCAGTAGGGGGTAGGGGCCTCTTGTGTGTTGCCCTGAAAGTCCATTGTGGTGTTCAAAGCAGCCTCACTGAGGCTCTGTCCATTGATAAGGTCTAATGTGATCATGGGCCAGTAAACTTCATCTTTTATACATGGCGATATGAAAGGTCAGTTTATCTTAATCCTCAAATCTCAGGCCTACAGGGGTGTGGCCCCCCTGTTCCATGAACTTCAAAGAGTAATCTAGCAGTTCATTCTGAAGAAGAACCCCTATTATCTTCTCCACTAGCTTCCAATCAGCAGAGATGATTAGACTCCGGAATGATTTCTCTTTTCTAATCGGCTCCAATCATATCAGGGTATCAGCTTAACTATGGTTTATTATGACCAGTGATGAATCATACAGCCCTGCCTTATCCATACTCTACACACCACCAGACGGGCCTCCTACCTCTGTGTTCCATTCACACCCAGTCGGACAGTATCATAATCATTATCATAATCAACACCCTCCTTCTTCTCCTACATAACAGTACTGGTATTAGCGTCATGATCAAGAGCGTGTAGGGTGGTTAGGGTTGTAAACAACAGGCATTGACTCTTCATTGAGCTCTGCTCATAGTCACTTTCTAACTGTTGTTAGGAACTTTTTGTTCCCTACTCTAATATTGCTTTGAAGTATTAGAGAAGTCTAGCGATCCCAGTAGATATGGCTATGGAAGAGAGAGCTGAGCTCCTGCAGTCATTGAGTCTGTCTCTAATTGTCATTCTTTCTTCATTTGGCTTAGTTTGGGCTTTTGTTTGTTCTCTTCTTGATCTGTTTTGATTTGTTCCATAACTGGCAACAAAAAAAAGTTCCAGTTGACGTAGAAGTAGAAGAGAAGAGAAAGTGTCCACGTTTCTGAGCGAAGTCTAAACAAACTGTGGACACAGGTGGGCCTACAGCGCAAAATCTGAGGCGGAAGTCTCAACCAAGCTTTGTTGATTAATGCAGGTCACAAAGGTTATTCAATAAGATTGGTTAATTTGTTATTTAGAAATCCTTTGTTCTCATGTGAAAGTGTGTCATACGTAGACAGATGGTGAAATATTTATTCCTTGTCTATTAGAGTGTTATTGTTTTTTCGTTTTGTATTCTCCCCCTAATTTGCCAGTTGTACAGTTTTCTGTGGAAGTCTAACAAACGCACAACAACTTTAAGAAAGGTAGACCCTATCCTGTAGCCTTAATTAGAAGGAAATTGTAAACAGACGCATGCCTTTCAAAAACAATTTTTAGGGGATTATCCATACTTTCTGACGGAGCGTTTGAAGTTTGGAGGGATTCTGAGTCAGCACTGCTACATTGGGGCTCTTAGAGGACATTGTTGTCTTCAATTATTTTCTGTTATATTCTCGTCTGTATGAAGCTGGGGATCATTTATTATTTAAAGATGCAATCGTCGCTGTTTATCAGGGAGTTTTTAAACCGGGTTATCTTTGTGCCGTAGTTTTTTTATTAAAAGGAACAAAGCGTAATAAAGCATAGTTTCATATGGCCGTCTCTCCAGCGCTGCGGCTCGGCTGCCTTTATTGTCATTTAATGCGAGAGATGCCAAGCACCAGCCACCAACCTCCAGACGAGATCTGACGAGTGTCACTGAAGCTTTAGTATGTACATACAGTACAGGGTAGTGCACAAACACAGCCTGCTACACTAACTACAACACACACACACACACAAACACAAACACATGCGCATGCACACACACATGCATGTTCCCCACCATATGTCATGGGTAACCACAGAGTGACAGCTACTTGATTTTGCAAATGAATTAACCCTATGGGACCCAGTGAGTGACTAATACTGATTTGTTCAAATATTGATCAGTGCCATGTCCCTTTAACTTGACTGGCTGGGGAGTGAGGGACATCAACGCAAACAGAAGTGGAAACGTGAAAACACGTCTAGTTTTTACACACAGGAGCATCTGTTCTCCCCAGTGAGGTGGCTGTCTGTATCTGTTTGGTAGAGTTAAACAAGAGGGGATGGAGTCCCACTGAGGGACTGAAGAAGCATAGATATCTGGATGTTCAAGTCATGAGGTTCTCCATTGCAGTAAATGGTCTATTCATTGATATCATGAATCTATACATATTTAATTGACATGATTGTTACACTTATTTAAGTCCTCCAGCTTGAGAATGAATATTATCTGTTTGAAAGCCCATCGCTTTTCTCTGTTCAAAACCCTTCACTGCATTCTCTCACACTCCCCATCAGCAGAAAAAGTGGCCTTCCTCAGCTCTCCATCTCCTAAGCCTTTCATGGTGACTCTAGTGTCCAACCTCTCCACCTTGACTCCATTACTTCCCGTACTTAACTTCCCACTGAAGCCTTTACCTCGGAGTATTGGTGGATTAGTCCCACCTTAACTGAAGTAGACAAACAGCGATCAATACCTGCTGTAAGCAGTCTGCCAGGGTCAGCTGACCCCTCTGTACCACCACTCCGGTACGACCAGTCAATTCCTGTCTGATAAATTCCGGCTGATTGACCTCTGGTGACCCTGGGCAGATAAGGTCAGTCTGGCCAGAGTGGCCTAGGAGCTCGGGGCAGGGGGTTCAGGGTCCTGTCAGTGGGCCTGTCCCATAATGAAGTAGCCACTATAGCCTTTCTGTCACTCAGTAATTACAGGGAGAGATATGGAGCTATAGATAGGTGCTGAATGCAGAGCAAGGCAATAAAATGGATTCCAGAAAATTGCATTGAGCAGACAGGGGACCAGTAAAGTGACATGTAAACTACTCTCACATGGACTGGTAATGACTGGGAGCAAGATGGATTGAGAGGGACTAGTCAAGTTCGTGGGCACATACAGACACATTCAGACACATACAGAAACATTCAGATGCATTTAGACGCATACAGACACATACAGACGCATTCTGACGCATTCAGACACAGACACATTCAGACACAGTCAGACACATTCAGACACATACAGACACCTACAGAGACATACAGACACATACAGAAACATGCAGATGCATTCAGACGCATACAGACAGATACAGACGCATTCAGGCGCATTCAGACGCATACAGACGCATTCAGACACAGACACATTCAGACACATTCAGACACATTCAGACACATACAGACACATACAGAGACATACAGACACATACAGAAACATGCAGATGCATTCAGACGCATACAGACACATACAGACGCATTCAGACGCATTCAGACACAGACACATTCAGACACATACAGACACAGGCAAACATTGTTCATGCGGAGTGTTTTTAACTTCAACATTGCAAAATCTGCTGATTTATTTGATACCCAGATGAATATACTTTTTATAAAGATGTAAATAACAAATGATCTCCAGACAGTCATGACAGAATCTCCAACAAAATGTGAGCTCTTTATCTTTATTTTACTTCACTCTTTTGAGGATAAGTTATTGACTGAAGTCAAATTATTTAATTGATCGTTTTCTTCAACACTCAGGCATCCACTTTGTTTCTAATGAAGTGCTCAACAAGTTAGCCACACCAATATCACCCACTATATGTAATAGATCCTGTGTGTTTTGGGCAGAGTATAGTGTTAGCTATAATTACCTGGCTGGTGTTCCCAGTCACTGGGCCACCCAGGGGCTGTAGACGTCATAGTGTTGCTCCCTCCCATGGCCCGTGTCTCCACTGAGCAGGTCAGGGGCTGGGGAATCCCCCCAGTCAGCCCAACCAGTCAGCCCAGCTCAGCTGCCACCATCTGAGACCCTCCACATTCCTCTGTCCACTAACTATTTAGTTATCAGTGATTTGGTTAAGTGGAATTGACTTTTATCTGCAGAGTGCTGTGGGGTTGCCACCGGCGATACACATTCCCCCTTCCCCAGCCCGTGTCTTGTCTTAACTTGGTGTCACATCCAGCACATTGCTATTGGCAGCTGAGCCAGGCCTGATCAATAGCCAGGTCAGGGATGGCCCACGGCCCTGCTGTGCTCCACGGTGGGACATATTGATCCCTCATACACTCCCACAGGTCGCCCTGCCTGCCTCACCGTGGAGCCATGGCCAGAGAGAGAGAGAGAGAGAGAGAGAGAGAGAGAGAGAGAGAGAGGGAGAGAGGGAGGTGGAGAGAGGGAGAGATAGAGAGAGGGAAAGGGAGAGGGAGAGGGAGAGAGAGAGAAAAAAAGAGAGTGAGGGAGGGAGGGCCTGTAAGACAAATACACATGGCCACTGTGTGTGTGTTTGCAATGAGTCATGCTCACACATGCCTGCACTTACCCTTTCTCTATACATGTATCCTACATAGAAAACCCTTTCCCCTTTCACATCTTAGCCACTCAACTTGAGCAAAGACAACTATTATTTATGTCTGAGTGTTGCTGTTATTGGTCTCATAAATATGAAAATAATACAACTTTGAAAACGAATGGTCCAATTGATTAAATTAATGATAAGGTAATAAGAGCATATTCTCTGAGAGTACTTCAAACCTGTATGACAAATAGATAGGGAGGGTTTAAAAAATGGACTGAAATGCAATGTGCTTTTTTCAAAGAAAAGAAAGTGAAGGTCAAAGATAAAAGTAATGCTCATTTCATAGTTATTTAGGGTGCAAAAGAAAAAAGGGTTATGCCTAAGAACAGACTCAAAGGCTCCTTCTGGTATGAATGTAATGAAATGCTATAGCACCATACATTGTAAAGCTGGGCCCAACTTCATTAACTCAGTATTGTGAGCTATGAGTGCACCAGATGTTAGATGATCCTGAAAGTACACAGCCCCCGCGCCTCCCCATCCACCCCCTTTCTGCTCTTTCTGTCTCTGCTCTCTTACTTTCTCTCTCTTTCTCCTTCTTTCTTTCGCTCTCTCTCGCTGATGGGAGGAGCCACTCCGGAGTTACCCCGCCCTCTCATTGCCATGGCCAATGAGCTGAGGCCGGGTTGTTTTTGTTGCAGTTTTAAACGCTGCTCCCCGGAGCTCCTCATCAACAACGTAATAAGAGCTCTTGGGAACAATTAAACATGGGCTTCAACTCAGGTCTAACCACAGAGGTAAAAATAATCGTAAAAATGTTGCCAAATAGAGGGGGCTCCAAAGGGACCATTCAGATATCACAGACTGTCTTCCTCCCCTCGTCCTTTATTCCCTAACTAAAGCTCTGTCACTCTGGAGCTGTCACAACCCTAACATATGACAAGCGCATTTACTCAGCCTCGCACACACCAGGCCCATGTGGAATTCAAATATCTTGTGTACATATTTATTTCTAAGGAATTGACAGTTGAATAAATATGTGTTGTCTAAGTGACTTTGTTGTTGTGTATGAGAGATCCTCTGCAGAACACGCAATTATGAGCATTATTACAGGAATACGTCTTGTTCTGGTTACAGGGAAATTAAGTTTCTCCGGAAATCTTTTTCATTTCTGATTTTAAAAGCCTACAGTGGTACGAGAGGAGAAATTACACAGAGCAATACGTTTAGTACTTAATACAATCTGGAAATCATGCGATTCTGTCCTGCAGTAATACAAATAATTATATATTAATTTAGTTTGCTCTAAAACAGCTTATTAAAGATTTCTGAGGCTTGATAGAAGCCATATTGTCCTCTTTTTCCTTTTATGAAAGATGTATTTTTCTTCTATGAGTCAGGGTTGGGAACACACAAAGTGCTTCACATACAGTGTATTCAGAAAGTATTCAGACCCCTTATTCTAAAATGGATAAAATATATTTTTTTCCTCACCAATCTACTCACAATACCCCATAATGACAAAACAAAAACAGGTTTTTGAAATGTAACAAAATGTGGGAAAAGTCAAGGGGTCTGAATACTTTCCGAATACACTGTACATACACTACAATACATTACTGTATTATATCTTTGGCCTCGACTGCTTTGGTTCGTATGTTCATTTTTCTTCTTTTTCTTCTTCTTTTTCCAGGTGGCACTGTCATCCTGATAGGCAGTCTGTATCACTGTCATCCTGATAGGCAGTCTGTTCACTGTCATCCTGATAGGCAGTCTGTATCACTGTCATCCTGATAGGCAGTCTGTTCACTGTCATCCTGATAGGCAGTCTGTATCACTGTCATCCTGATAGGCAGTCTGTATCACTGTCATCCTGATAGGCAGTCTGTATCACTGTCATCCTGATAGGCAGTCTGTTCACTGTCATCCTGATAGGCAGTCTGTATCACTGTCATCCTGATAGGCAGTCTGTTCACTGTCATCCTGATAGGCAGTCTGTATCACTGTCATCCTGATAGGCAGTCTGTTCACTGTCATCCTGATAGGCAGTCTGTATGACTGTCATCCTGAGAGGCAGTCTGTTCACTGTCATCCTGATAGGCAGTCTGTTCACTGTCATCCTGATAGGCAGTCTGTATCACTGTCATCCTGATAGGCAGTCTGTATCACTGTCATCCTGATAGGCAGTCTGTATCACTGTCATCCTGATAGGCAGTCTGTTCACTGTCATCCTGATAGGCAGTCTGTTCACTGTCATCCTGATAGGCAGTCTGTATCACTGTCATCCTGATAGGCAGTCTGTATCACTGTCATCCTGATAGGCAGTCTGTATCACTGTCATCCTGATAGGCAGTCTGTTCACTGTCATCCTGATAGGCAGTCTGTATCACTGTCATCCTGATAGGCAGTCTGTATCACTGTCATCCTGATATGCAGTCTGCATCACTGTCCTCCTGATAGGCAGTCTGTATCACTGTCATCCTGATACGCAGTCTGTATCACTGTCATCCTGATAGGCAGTCTGTATCACTGTCATCCTGATAGGCAGTCTGTTCACTGTCATCCTGATAGGCAGTCTGTATCACTGTCATCCTGATATGCAGTCTGCATCACTGTCCTCCTGATAGGCAGTCTGTATCACTGTCATCCTGATACGCAGTCTGTATCATTGTCCTCCTGATAGGCCGTCTGTATCTCTTGTGACACAGGAATCTTGTATTCCCAACCTAATAGCTTTGGAAAACCCTGGAAATACCTGGATTATTTTTAGGAGTACATCACCAAAGTTATTAAGGTGCCCAGGCACCGGATCCTATAACTTTACATTATAGCTTTATTATTTTTGAATATACCAAGAAAGAGTACAAAGTCTGAACGTCAGCAATAGCGTGTGGCCATCCGTCCACCAGCGCACCACCAACCAACCTGCTGTGACCGAGAGGGCGTGACCTTTCTGCTTGACGGCTTCAAACAGACACTTGAAAAGCGGGACACAGTCAGAGAGGCTGCCGTGCGGCGGCGACTCCAACCAAACACCCCATCAGGTAAGGCTGTGAAGTCCCCCCTGCTCCTGCTGACCAGGCCCTAAGCCCTTTAACTCCTTCTGGACTTTGAAGCTGGCCAGTCCCCTAGCCGCCTCCCAGCAGCCCCCCAGCCCGTGTCCTCTCACATTGCCAGCTCCCCCTAGGAGGCAGCATGTAGGAAAGGCTGCTGATAAACGGCCTGCTTTCATGCTCTGCTCTCCTGTTTGTTCCCCTGGGATTAGAGGCTCTGAATATATGGACGTTGTTTGGTTGATAGATGCTCACCCTGAGCTCTTTACTGACCCCCTGCAGGTACTGAACACAGAGAGCAGAGCTGCTGCATATATGGCGGGGAAATGTGTGGCCTCTCTGCCAGGGTGACAGGGGAGGGTGGGGGAAGCTCATCACACACATACACACACTCTCGTACCTACAGTACCAGTCAAAAGTTTGGACACACCTACTCATTCAAGGGTTTTTCTTTATTTTAATATTTTCTACCTTGTAGAATAATAGAGAAGACATTAAAACTATGAAATAACACATATGGAATCATCTAGTAACCAAAAAAGTGTTAATCAAAATATATTTTATACTTGAGATTATTCAAAGTAGCTACCTTTGCCTTGATGACAGTTTTGCACACTTTTTGCATTCTCTCAACCAACTTCATGAGGCAGTCACCTGGAATACATTTCAATGAACAGGTGTGCCTTGTTAAAAGTTAATTTGAGGAATTTATTTCCTTCATAATGCGTTTGAGCCAATCAGTTGTGTTGTGACAAGGTAGGGATGGTATACAGAAGATAGTCCATTTGTTGTTCAACAGGATAATGACCCAACACACCTCCAGGCTGTGTAAGAGCTATTTGACAAAGAAGTAGAGTCACATAGTGCTGCATCAGATGACATGGCCTCCACAATCACCCAACCTCAACCCAATTGGGATGGTTTGAGATGAGTTGGAATGCAGAGTGAAGGAAAAGCAGCCAACATGCACTCAGCATATGTGGGAGCTCCTTCAAGACTGTTGGAAAGCATTCCAGGTTAAGCTGGTTGAGAAAATTCCAAGTGTGTGCAAAGCTGTCGTCAAGGCAAAGGGTGGCTACTTTGAAGAATTTCAAATATAAAATATCTTTTGATTTGTTTAACACTTTTTTGGCTACTATATGATTCCATATGTGTTATTTCATAGTTTTGATGTCTTCACTATTATTCTACAATGTAGAAAATATAAAAAATTAAGAAAAACCCTTGAATGAGTTGGTGTGTCCAAACTTTTGACTGGTACTGTATATTCACAAATAAACGTTTGTTGGAACATATACACACACGTACGCATATTATTTTCAAGGCACACAAATACACACATTCATGTTGTAACAAGAGGCTTTTTTCTGGTGTTTTAAGTAAAGAGGATTGACAGTCCCAAGACACGGGTGCTTTTCAATTCATTATTGTCAAAAAAGCATTTTCCAGCATATAAAATGTAATCTCTGGTCATTAGTAAAGCCCAGGTTGGGTGGGTGTTCACATGCATGTGTGTGTAAGCTTTTCAGTATGTATGTGTGCAGGGAATGTGAACATGCATGTTTGCGCTGTGAGGCGCATAGGTTCAGAGGTCCGTATTTCCATACAGAGTGACTCTGGGAGAGATAGATCTGGGCTGGTTTCAATCTGCTACTGGCACAGCTACCTAGCTGCACAGATGAAGGAGATACAATGATGCTTTACTGGGATCTGATACCATATGAACACGGTCAGACTAAAGGATGTGTCATTTAACTTTTACTCTTCTTGATTCATAACCTAATTATCACCTTACCTGTCATCAATAGTATTTTGTACTCATATATTTCACAGCACTATTTTGTAATAGCATGTTAGTTACACATAATATGAGTTCCCATGGCATCGTGCAACCATTGCTAGTCGGTGGTAAACACTAAATCCCACTTTACCTGGATTATGTTAAATCACTATGTGATTAGGAAATCTGCATGATTTTGGAGAACATTTGGTATTTTTGCATTCACTCTTTGTTATTATGTCTCTGAATCAAAGCTTCTGGGGCACATTGCACATTTCTGAAGCACACACACTGTATACCTGTATTGCAAAGCTGGAAGGGTTTCTTCAACACAATAGACAAAACAGCAAAAGACATATTAGCTCTTCAGCTACTGTGAATTAGGTTATTTTCTGCTCTCTAAATAATCCTGATTGAAAGTAAATGGTGTTTATAGAATTAAGTAAATTAAAAGAAAACATGGCAGACAAAGCGGCGTGCAGGATGCAGGAGAGGATCACTATCAGCCAGGCTCTGCAGAGCTGAGGGCCTTTGTTTGAAAAGTTCAAAGTCATTTTGCTAAATTTAGGTCACCGCAAATGATAAATACACTGCAGCGAGCCATCATTGTGATAGAAAGAGAGAGAAAATGAGAGGGAAAGATAAGTAACCTAACACACCTGATTTTAAGCTTTCTTATGTCTTTAAGGGTGACATTTTTTAAATGTGTGTGAGTGTGTGGAAAATAAAACACTTCTAAGCATTAGGAGAGACAATATCCATCTTTGTGGAGCTAATTAAGGACGTGATCTGAAATGTATTTTATGAGCAGCCCGTTGCATTGCGGGGCCTGAAGGGTCAGCTGGTTCACAATAGGACAAAGATAATGCAGCAGGCGTCAGAGGCGGAGAAGGCTCCAGTCAGGGGGGATCACTCCCCCCCTCGCCCCCCTCCACCACCCCTCCTCCCTGGCCTGTGGGCTGCTGATGGAGCTGTGCTCCTAGCCCAGGGCTCCTAGCTCCCACCACACCAGGCCCTGCTCTGTTCTGCATGTGGGCTGCTGCTCCACACTGCTCTGCTCTGCAGTCAGGGTCGCTCCCTTTGTGCCGGCCCTCTTTGGCCTCGCGGTAAAAAAAGACATGCATGATTTCATACATGAAAGATATATGTAATTGGACAGCAGGGCCTATACAACACATTTACAATTCTAAACAGAATATGTTAAAACCAATTCCCCTCTATCTCCGTTGCTCCTTTTTTTTCCGGAAATGTATTTGCACATATCATAAAACACAAAACACAAAAAACCAACACAACACAGATTATCACACTTTTATTTGCATGCTTGATATTACATGTGGATGTTGAAAGAGAACAGAGAGAGTTCATCTATCTGTATGTTCCAGTTGATCCCAGCATGGTTCAGACTGCTGTGTTCTGTGTAGTTTTAGGAAAGAACATGGTGGACACTTTCTCACTATTATACCAAGAGCCGAACCTGATAGTATTATTACATTTCAGGACACAGAATTAAACCATTTAAATAGTAGACATCTAATGATTTCAAGTTCAAGTTTTTAAGTCACGTTCAAGACAGGCCAGTAATCATCCTGTGATCATTGGAGTCATTGGAGTTAAACAAATGCACATGTTTCATCCTCTAAGCAATGAGGGGAATGTCACAAAGCTGCCTGTCAGTTGACCACAGGGAGGAGATTACCTTTTACATTATTTTGTGTTGTTTGTGTGTGTATTTTTACTGTATAGATATGCATCAAAATAATGTGGATTTAATCACATTAAAATGAAACTAATAAATCAGGCAGGTCACATACAGACACCAGATTCAGGCCGATGCCTTAAGCACCCTTTCAAATCCTGACTGAATAAACTGTAGAAATGTTGTATTACCTAGAGGGTCCTATGTGACTCAGCTGGTAGAGCATGGCGCTTGCATTGCCAGAGTTGTGGGTTTGATTCCCACAGGGGACCAGTATGGAAAAAGTATGAAAATGTATCCACACACTACTACTGTAAGTTGCTCTGGATAAGAGTGTCTGCTAAATGACTAAAATGTACATGTTAGGTGTGTGTTGTCCCTGGTATGGTCTGAACCCACCCCTCCTATAGTGTTAATGTAGTGCCAAGGTAAACACCTCTGTCTTTAATTGTGTTAACAAGCTCACACCTAGCCAGGGAATGGCCTCACTAATCACCTGCTTTTATTGGCCTAGGGGCCCCAAATGCCAGCTAGGCACCGCCTCTCTAGGGCCACAGGCAGCACGCTAACAAGGGGCGCTCAGCGTTCAGTCCCCACCTCCTCTCCAAATACAGGTGGGATCACCTGCCATGGAGCTGAGGTCGAGGGGGTAGAGGAGCTGGCGGAGGTTAAGCGTCCCATAATTTAGAGATAGTCACTGTGGTCACCTGCAATTACTCCCAGTCCACATGGCTCCATTGCTCAGGCTATGACTAACAGAGTTTGTGTTTCAGTTGTTTCCCCATTGGTTCATACAGATCAAGGCCTGTGTGTGTGTGTGTGTGTGTGTGTGTGTGTGTGTGTGTGTGTGTGTGTGTGTGTGTGTGTGTGTGTGTGTGTGTGTGTGTGTGTGTGTGTGTGTGTGTGTGTGTGTTGTGTGTGTGTGTGTGTGTGTGTGTGTGTGTGTGTGTGTGTGTGTGTGTGTGTGTGTTTTGTGTTGTGCATGCCAATGTCAATTGTACAGTAGGCTCAGATTGAATGATCATTCCACATCCCTTAAATGCTATTCTTTCACTTACCAGACTTTTTTTTTACAATGAAAATAAGCATTTTTATTTTCAATTAACAATTGAAGATGCATGTGGCCTCATTGAATATTTAGTTTTATCTTTATATACGTGAACAAGAAGCAATTTAAATAAGAAGCTATGATATTTCAGGCAGGGGAAACAAACAAAAAAAACAGGATAAGATTCAAATGTTTCACTAATTTACAAATCATTGGCATAATCAGCATAATTATTAGTATCATCATCATCATTATCAACATCATCATCAATGTCGTCATTTGCATTAAGACCATCATCATTATCTTCACTATAGTCCTTCTGATTTAAATTAGATTAACTTTAATTTGATGAGCTCTAACTTAATAAGGAAATCAAAGGTTATTCGCAACGTGTGCCCTTTGATGCACCTGACTCAATCGTCATTGCATGTGTTCCTGTTAGGGCGTTGTTTCCATGCATAATAACTATTACCTGGAATGCAGTAGGTATACCTGTAGGTTACACACTTGGGGATTTAGAATTCATATCGATGGCTGGCAAATTATGATAGCCTATTGAAATGGTTAGTTTGTTCTCATTCAAAGACAAATGTTGATGCTCAATAATCAGTAGGCTATAAGAGTTAGAATATGAGTTGTAATAGTTATACATGCGATTCCTTTTTCTACCTTGATATTATGACATCAGAAGAGAATGAAAACATATACTTTGTTCAATATAATTAGTAAATAAGCCTTCATTTCCATATCGAATGTTTATCAACAAATCAGTCATGCATTTGTATTTTTGTCATTTCAGTTGAAGTATTTGTGGTTATTTTGTTGGTATTTGGGTTGTAGAAAAGGCAGGATTTCCTGACGGCAAATTCAAGAAAGCGTTCATGCATGGATGAAATGATTTCATGTCCATAGCTTGGCACATAAGCCAGCCATATATGTCAGCTGAAAGAGAAGCATCCAGAGGCACAGGATTTAGATGGTGACCCTTGGCGATATCCTAGATCTCGGTTGCCCTTCTGTGTCCGCTTCCACCTGTCATCTCTCATCGTGTGCGATTTGGGGGCTTTCCCCGGTAGCATCTCGGAGAAAATGACTCTCCTTTTAGGCCTAGAATGTGTTAGTGCAAAGCCAAACCAGGCACAACATTCTGCGTCGATGTAATGTTTCCTTTTAGCTTGATAATTTAAGGGTGGACATGCGTTATTCTATTCTGCAGTAGTTATATTCCCTCTCATTCACAGTGCAGTATAGTGGTCATATGGCTCTGATTTGTGAGCCCTCTGCCCTGGTCTTTGGAGACGCCCGGTTCTCTCCCCTCTCCTCTCTAGAGCGCGTAAAGCTCATGTTGTCATGGCTCTGTCTGTCACCATGAGCACTTGACAGCAGCTCTCAGGATTTGTCCATTATTCGATATGTCCCCGTAGACCTGAAATGTATGCGCTAGGCCTGTTTTAGCCGACGCGTAACCGGAACTATGGAGATGTGCATAAGGCCTGTGAATTATACCATCACTGTAATCTTGGTTGTACTCTGCGCATTTATACAATTATTGACTTGATTTTGTAGAATTGGCCAACTTTGTATATCGACACTGTAATGCAACTAAGAAAATCAAATTGTTGTTAGAGCGTTCATTTGATTTTGATTGAAAGTCCGTAATGTTTAACTGTGCGCCGGTCTCTTGGTTTATCTCACCAGTGTATTCATCACAGTGTCTATGGAAACGAATTGGTTTAAAATGTCGTTTTTGAAAATAATGTTCTTACCTGAAGAGAGATGAAATGGTTGAAGCGCAGACAGACAGTGATAAGGGATGATGAGGCTGCTTGGATGGACCGAGGCTTGCTCCAGGCAGGTTGAAATACATTTGTATCTTGTTTTTGCACGGGTGATGGGGAGACATCTGTACTACTTTACTGCACAGAGACGAATATTGTCCCCTTGCATCACTTATAGTTTCTCAACACATTATTTTGACGTTGGAACAGAGGATTGTGTGCGTGTACAGTGTGCGTGTACAGACAAAACAAAATGCAGAATAGAACCAACTTTAATAATAAACGAAGGAAATCAAGCTGATGTTTCATATTTTAATGGACATTACTAGTTGATTACAAAAAAACAGGGTTATACGGTGGTAGCAAACCTACCCGGTAAGGGGGCACTGGCACGCGCGTCTGCGCGCGCACACACACGTTGCATTTTGCATAGGCCTACAGTATTTACATAAGCAAACCCCGTTGCTGACCTTCGTTTTCTGAAATGCACATTTCTAAAATCGACATTAGCAAAAAAACATGTAGCTTCCTATATCCACTCACCAACAACGAATACAACATTTGATTTAAAATAATAATGTACATTCTGAAGAGGTATAGTGAGTTGGTAGCAGGAGGACCCAAGTAATCAAATCCAATTTTATTGGTCACATACACATTTAGCAGATGTTATTTCGGATGTAGCGAAATGCTTGTGTTCCAAGCTCCAACAGTGCAATGCAGTAGTATTTAAGAATAGAGCCAGATTAATGAATATTCCTTATTTTTAATGTGAATGAGACAGAGTGACCAGATGGACGGTAGTCATATTTACAATCCAACGTCACTATCTCTAAATCATGGTTATCACAACAAACAGGTCGTCCTGCTCACAGTTCATTTAGCATCCACACAACCGATGTCAGTGTTGTCCCCACTTTCTGACGTTGCTGGTTTATTGTTTCATTTACTTCGACAAAACTTAATACTAGAGACAAAAATATATATTTTTAATTGCGTTTAATTTTCGTTTACACAATACATTCATGTAACAGACAAAAACAATTACAAATGCATAGAATGGATGTTTTTGAGATCGAAATCGTCTCGTTTGTGAATATGTGGTGAATATTACAATCCTTCATTTCAATCAAACCATGAAGTGTTTTTCTCTGCAAAAAATTTACGATTTGAATTGCAATTTCGAATGATTAATCAGCAATGGAAATGTGAGTGGAGTATGCACATAATACACAAACAAACAGGTTTCGCTATTTTTCAAACAAATTAAGTTCTAATTAAGTAATCAAATGTAGAGTTTTGTAATTAACATGTTATAAACATATATTAGGCTGGTACTTGTCCACCCTATCCAAGTAGCGCAGGTTGAGAAATTATATTTATTTAGAAACAGTAAAATTACATAGGCCTATATGCACACATGTAGAAATGAAATGCTCTTACAAAGACCGTATGACACATGGGTGGACAGAAAATGAACAACAATAGGTCAAGGTTGGTCGCCGGATGTTGTTCATATTTTATACTTTTTTCCTTTCTATGCCCTGCATAGATCAAAGAAAAACACTGTTCTCTATTTTTTTTGTCCAAACACAGTTCGATACAATAAATAGATGAAGTGGGTTTGCTATAAGATTATTTAGGACAGGACGCCTTTTGATACAAAACGGTACGCAGGGCATGCAAAATATCATGCAAAAGATGCATTTTGTGTATCTTAAATGTATATGCTGCGTGTGACGAAGATAATAGTCTTTGGAGAGAAGAAGATGGGATTGTGAACTAAAGGATGAAATATTCATCATGCATCACAGTTTAGCAAACATCAGGCTACGGCAGATCTTACTCCAGCGTTAACAGTTCAATGCAAAATAACCTCTAGGCCTACTTAAAACGCTTCCGTAAAGATTCGGTCGCTGTAGTGCATTCATAAGGAACACATGTTTAAATAATGACTAAATTGTAATATATTCATCTTCACTTGAGTGTAAGACACCCCCATACATAGGGGATAGGGGAACCCTTCACTCTAATCTTAAAAAATACATCATTCTAACATATGTATAAGGTCCCGAATGAGGTCGTATTATGATATAACCTAAAATAAAATTATAATTATATTAATTAATATTCATATTTTATTAACATTGGATGGCATCACTAAGTAGCACATAAAATGTAATCACATTGAGTTCACTAGTTAAATATTAGCCTAAAGAAGTAGATATACACTATAAAACTGCTGTAAAGCAAGACTATAGCCTCTTTTGATATGATGGGTTGAACATCTATATCTCTATTTACTGATTAATTTATTTTTTCTCAAAAATATTTTTGCCCACCACTGAATACTCGTATGGAAATACACTGCAGAGATGGCTTTAGATAACAGTAAACACTGATGAATGAGCTATATTGTTTATTTAAACTAACACCTCTACAGTAGCCTGTATGGGTCTTGTCCTTTGCACATCTCCTTTGGGCGGTGGACTGTATCTGGTGATTTGCATGTTGCCCATATGTAAATTGCTAAAGACACTACCGCAGTCTGATAGCATGGGCTGGCGCGGTGGCGCACAGGTGGGCACCGGGGATGATTACCTTTCTGAGAGGCACATGACTCTGGTTAGGCAGGTTCATGTACTCCTTGATCCCCGTGGTCAGACTGAACATAAGAGGGCGCTCCCATTGCACCTGGTAGCATGCAATGCCCCATCTACCCCAGGCGCAGCAGGGCCGGACAAAAGCACGTTGGTGCTTACTGACTAAACCCTTGAAGAATAGTCCGTTTGTTTTAGAAGGAACATATGCAACAGCATTTAACTTTGCCTCTGTACATTTTCAAATGCAAATTTATACAAAGGTGACATTTTTCATTTGACAATTTATTTAATCTGTTAATCATACTCGTTTATTCAAGCATGTTTGTTTATTCCATCATGTTAGTGTCATTCAGTGGTGAGGTGAATATAATGTTATAAGATGAACGTTTTCTTGGAAAACTGTTTAAGTGTTGCGGAATGTGCTATGCCCTCTTCTCTTCTATTTACCTAAATATAGGAAACCTGGACTTGCGTGCCTCATATGTTAATATAATAGCCCAAATCCCCAAATCCTCCGGACTATAATGTTCATTATCCCTTTATAAAGTTACAGAGCTATTCCAGACAGCGGCTTTTATCTGTAAACGCTTTCACCCCACTCTCATTTCCTCTGTGCTCCCGTTTGTGCTTTGTTATCCTGGGATGGCACGCGCGGTGCATGAGGTTAAGATAAAGTAACACACACACACACACACACATACAGTAGGCCTACCCATGCATATTCTGAAATAGAAATGAATACAATCACTTAACGTCAGTAAATTTAGAATAGCAACATATTATTCCAAACTATAACCATGTTACACAATATTAAGGGTCTATACATTAGTGTTTAAATATATTGTTTTGTTTCCTGCAGCTCTGTGATGGTCAAGTATTTTAATGCGACCCAAATAATGGAGTGAGCATTCCACAGGCTGTCATACAGGTTGTGGTGAATTTGTTAAACCATTCACCGATGTAGGCCTATTGAGGTTAACACGTGGACAGTTATCGTAATTCACCTAACACAAAGGCTCGTGAGCCTGTCACATTTTTTTCGGGACTCGTACTAATTGGTCTGTATATTCAGAAACGTGAGTTATCCTAACGAGTCAGATCTATACGGTATTAATGCTTGTTAGTTAAACATAAACTGTAAACTAAGATTGGCATTGTTCGGCATGCTAGAGCGATAGACTGGCTCTGATAGGCTATGTCTCTCACCAGCCCCAATCACACAAGGCTCTTTATTAGCTCACTGGCTCTCGAACTCCTCTCGCACTCTATTTTCTACCCATTCATTTTTACAATCTCCCTTTCCCGAGAGAGTAGACACATCGCAAATCCTTTCAGTCTACCTCTCACGCAGCTAAATCAGCATCTCAGTTTGGCACACTTGGTCATTATGGTTTTGGTACAGGTAACATGCAAAGTAGGCCTCCGTGCTAAGATTCTGTATCGATACATTCCGATTGGTCTATCAAATATGTGGCCTCAAATATGCTTTTATATGGGTGCAAAATCTTGTAACATTGCAAATATTGGCTTAGGCACGCATGCACGCACACACATGCACACACACACACGCTATTGTTTGCATCAGGCGTTTTCTCTTTTTGGCCCTAATAGTCAAGCAGTGCTCAGCTGTGGAGTACAAAGTAAGGATTTTTCCCAAATAAGTAGATGGCTCTGAGATCTGACATACCTGCACGAGCTCACATTGAACGTGAGGCTCCCCATTTTGATTGTCATCCCTAAGGTTCACCGTACTTCAGAGCAAGATACAAATGAAGATTTTAATAGGCATGCAACATGAGCAATTCAGACTAAAACATCGATTTTTATTTTTATTTTTGACATGCCTTATTTAAATCTAAATAGTATTGTGTGTTCATTATAAAATAACTTACATGTGTGTGGCCGTTTAAGTAGGCTATATGTTAGCTTAATATCATGAAGAAAAATATAGACGCTAAAATATAGACATTACCTTCTCATTTAAGATTACTCTTAGTTAAGGTTACATTTAAGGGCGTTAATTCTCGTATAAAATCATCGAAGTAGCCTAAAACTAGAATTACAGCTGCGTTTGGAATCTCAGAAATTACGTCAAGGAGAAAAATAACATAGGCCTATGTGTTTTGTACAATCTACATATTATATCAACTTAAACGTGCACTTCGTCATCAAAAAATAGACTGACTCAGATTCATGTTACTCCAATAAACATTATGTAGCCTAATCAATGAAATGAAGCGGGTTAGTTGTATTTGTGCGGATCAGGGCGGCTTGGAGCTGTTAGAACAGAAAGTGTGCATGCTGAAAGTGAGGGATTGTCAATTTCTTTAAAGAGAATCAACAATAGAATTATCATGACAAAAGGCAATGGGACAAGCTCAAAGGTTGATTTCTAGAATACAATATTTCCATTTGGGGGAAACCAAACGTGGTAAGTGACCATCTCTATAAGAGGCGAAATGTTTTGGGGGGAAAGTGAAGGGGAAAAAGGCAAACCTGTGGATAACCTCACCGATCTATACTACAGTTGTTAGTATTGATCAACTGTCACCTCTTTGAACGCAGTCGTTTGGAAGTTTCTCAATTTATCAGGAATAATTTCTGCACAGATAATGCACAGATATGACTTGAGTAATGCCAATTATGCTTGTTTTCAGATAACTCTTTGATTGAAACCATACACTCATAGTTAAACATTTAACCACTATAAGAAAGTCATTCACAAAAACCACTTGGAAGTGAAATATCAAGCGCAGTGAGATGATTAGATAAATTGTTATAATTTGTAATAACAGGTGAAAATCAGTAGGCCTACAAAGTATAGGATTAGGACACTTAGGAAATGTTATTGATTATGACTGAATTCAATCCAATATATTCTACCTGTATTGACCTGCATAGGAATATTAGATATGAGAATCATTGCAATGCAAACTCCCTCAATGCATTTCTTCCTGTCAGTAGCCTCTGCTGCTTGAGTGTTTGTTGTATACATGTTTTATACATAGGCCTACTCAAACACATATAAACATCATAAAATTTAGAATTCAGTGAGTTAGCTTCGTGGCCAATATCACACACAGAGGCTAGCTACTCAAAACGAGTGGACTGGACGTGGGCCATATCCATACCATCTACACACACAGGAAGTTGGAGTCTATGCTTTTCACAACTTCAATTTCAATTCTGTAACTATTTTAAATACATCGCCGATATGCTGTCGAGGTATTGTAACATATCGCCAAATTGATTTAGTTTTGTATTACAATGGTGTTTTCAAGTGTTATTTGTAAACTATTGTTTTACACTGACAGTAGACTTTATAGTCTCCAATCCCCCCAGGTCTCTCATCTCCCTATCTCACTCTCACTACTACCCTGGTCTCTCATCTCACTATCTCCCTCTCACTACTATCCTGGGACAAAGCATATTTAATCGAGACAAATCTCCGTTTTTCATTGAAGGATTCCACATTCTCACGAAACGGAGTTATGTTTGTATCCAGAAGTCGGTTATTACACATGCATGAAACTACAGTTACAGAACGTATCGGTCTGACTCACAGTGAGGCTAAGGCAGACTTATCAGGTGCATCTTAGCTCAAATGATACATGTGTAGACATATACAAGTAGTGATCCCTACACTTGATAGTGTGGAATAAGCCTTTTTAAACTTTGCACATCATTAGAAGTAGTGTTACAAGCTTTTGCATCTCTAAGGCATTCAAAGAGAGCCATTGCGTCTCGTTTAGTGCTTAAAATGCACGGATCATGTTTAAATTGCGTATTACGTTTGCAAATATGGAAATAAATGGTTAATTAGTATTGTCATAGGTGTTATTCAGTCGCTTATAATGTGCATTCTTGTTTAAGTGGCATGCTGTCTTATCCCACACGTTAGACATGTATCATCATGAGACTAGGCATTCATTTACAAAACAAAATGAAATGAAATAACAAGCTATTTAGTTGTCTATAGCAAATATGTGCATATCTTGTCAAAGTTTCCTTATGCATAATGCTTTATGTCTCGGTTGCTTGTTTCCCCGTACTGTCCAACTGTAGCCTTTCATAAAAATATTGACTCGTGTCTATAAGTTGTATAAATACATTTAAAAAGTATCTCAAACTCCAGCAGTCAGCACGGCTGTCTCAGATTGCATCTAGTCTCACTACTAACACAAGTGACAATATAGGAAAATGTAATAAATGAATATAGGCCTTTACTGTGTTTTAATATAAATATGTTAATAATAAGAAATATAAATGCGATATAGCCTAAAGTTAAAAAACTAAAAAGAACGGACAAAATGCAGCGAAGCGCGGGGTATTGCGTGGTTTGCTGCGGCTGTGGCGTCTATTCCAGTATTAACTTTCACTGTCTTCCTTCTAATCAAACTCTTACTTTCCGCTGTACTTAATTCCATATTTTCAATTCCTGATCATTACTTTCCTCTTTTCTTCTTCCATCTATCCATCCCTCCCTCCCTCCTCTTTCTCCCTCCCTCCCTCTCTCTCTCCCTAGCTCTCTCCTTTGCTGAATCTTATTGATCCAGAAGGTGGCTAATTAGCCCTTCCCGTCGTGCCTGTGTAATGAAGCACATGCGCACTGAATTAATCACAGCCATTTTTTGCAGGAAACTAATTAGCAGGAATAAAGATCCAAAGAGTTTTTTTCTTTTCAATCATCAGATCTCACTTTCACCTCTTCCTCGCTCCCTCTAACACAAGACTCATCGCCTGCTTTGCATCCAAATTATTTTTATATTGCCCTATACAACTAATACTTGGTTTTTTTACACTCCGCTACAACAATGATCTTTCTTTTGCCATCCTAAACGCAAACTGACCAAAAGGGACTGCCTTGATGGGATCTTTAGCCGAATCGTCTCAATACTGGATTAAAAAGCAAGGATCACAAAGCGGCAGCGAAAAATTGTAAGTTACAACTTTGCCGTTTCTCTCTTTTCCTCTCTCGATGTTTCTACGATTCGATTCTTTTCACTTTTAGTAGTGGGCTAACCGAAGGTTTCTCCTATTATCCAGATACGCACCGATCTTCACTATTCTCACATTCTGAGAAATGACAGGCGATCACAAGTTATATTCATGCAAGTAGTTTTGTTTATTCTCGGTTTTATTCGTATCATTACCTGTGTTTACATCTGCGTTCGTCCTCGTTCTCCTCATGACTGGAAGAAAAGAAATGGTCAAGACAGCGATTCCTCTCCAAGAAGTAGACCACAAAAAACATGGATTTAAAAACACATTTGTGCTTTTCGATGGAATCAGGAAAGATAGAGAAGTGTTATTGGTGTCAAGAAACACATTTTGAGGACGATTACGATGTGAAAGGGTTACATTCAGCCTACGGAGTGTAGCGGGAGCTGCACATGAGCGTAGCCAGGAAAGGAGCACATTAGTCCAGCTTGTGGGTCCGTGTATGTCCCGCGAAAGAGAAACACCGTCCGCATTCTTATTTTGACAGATATACCACTTGATCGGTCCGCTGTTTTCAGCACCATCACGGGTTGATAAAATCCTTTATATTAAGCAACATTATCACTTTCCGATTCGTTTCGTTTCTTACATGTGTATTTCCCTCCGCCCCGCTTTACATCTCAGTTCCTCTACTTTTCTCTCCCCCCACTTTGTCCATCATTTTCTTTTATTTTTCATTCCTGTTTGCTTCTTTGAAGCGATGTTAAAGTCGATTCTTGCTGATTCCCTGACGGAGTCACATGCAAATCGATCGGTAGGCCTATGTGTGTGTGTGTGTGTTTTGTAAGTCTAGTGTGTTTCATGACAAGAGCGGATCAGTAAGACCTCGGGTACGGGAGAGCCCATAGCCGAAGCAGAGAGTTGAGCTGCGGGTTGCATGGAGAGAAAGGAATGGTGATGCGAGCAGAGAAAGGGATTTACAGAATAGGTTGGCTGTCCGACGAGACAGATGACAGCTCTTATGGATTTTTATGGAATAAGTAAGAGCAATAATATAACATTTCCTTCCCACTGGATATAGCTTACCTTCATAACAAATAACAAACATTATACTAGATAGGCCTACAAAAAGGAAACATTATCAATGAAAACTCAAAAGCTATTGTATAACGTTATTCTATCACCTAACATGCTTCCCTGGGTAATAATAACAACCTTATTACTGATTTCTAAAGGAAACCTAACGATTTCTCTCCTAAAACAACCAGACACGAGACTAAATCAACTTTGGATGCATTACTGTCAGAAGAAATAGATTAATCATACACGACGGATTGTTTTGAAAAAAATATTACTTGAGAATTTTACAAGAAATATCTAAACATAGGCCAGATTTGAATTGATAAGCAATAGATCGACTAGTAACACGACGCTGGGACCGTTTAGGTTTGAGTGAGAATATAACTAGTCCTTCCAGGAGACGGACGGATAGACAGTAAAAAGCGGAAATGCTATTGACCTCCCGACGTTTAAGACCCAGAATGCAGCGCCAAGATGCCCAAAAAGTACAGAAAACATAGAACACATGGACGAAATGGAGGACTCTCGAAGAAAGAGTGAAAGAATGAGCCAGCCCGACGAGTTTTCGCGACAGAGGGATGGAAAAGAAAAGCGTTTTGCAAGCTAAGGCAAGGCAGGGATGTGCTGGTTTGGGGGAGAAAGAGGGGGAGGTTGAAAGGCTGGGGGTCAGACGGCAAGAAACAGGGGAGCAGGGGTCACCGAGTGAGTGCAAGAGAGATAAGAAGGAAAACCCCTACACAAACAACGAGGGAAGGCAGTGGGAGAGTGAGACTGGGGGAAAGGAGAGGGGTGGGGGGGGGGGTATGTTGAGGGGTCACACGAAGCATAACACTGAGATTGTGGGGGTCAGCAAGTGCAAGATAAAAAAAAACATGAGTCTAGTTTGGTAAACAGGAGAGAAACACTATACAAATGTTTCTATGGGTTTCTAGTAGGATGAAGAAAAGTATTATAATGGGGTTTGGAGACTCAGACAGAGAGTAGGGGAAAGACAGAAAGAGAAGGAGAGGAAGTGAGGGAGGGGGTAGGAGGAGAGGGATAGAAGGGGTCAGATAGCCATGGGCCATGGAGAAGAAATCAGGGAATAGTGCAGGAAAACAGATCCTAACACCTTTCAGACTTGCCCCAACTAGAGGGACCAGTAGCTCCCGCATAGATAACTCAGACCAGCAGTATGTCCAGGACTCAGAGGATACTAGTGGGAGAGAGTGAAAACAAATATTCTAGCAGGCGCAGTGGAGACATTTTTTAAATATTTTTTTTACTTCAAGAGAAAATATAATACCTCTTTATTTTTTGCTTATATTATTATTTATGTATTTCAGGGGGGGATACTTGGAGCAGTAGATTTTGGGCCTGTAAGTCTGTTTTCCTGTATCTCTGCTCCATAGACGTAGGTTGGGCAATAATTACAGGCGTGACATAGGAAAGGAAATATAGCATAGTACATGTGCTGTGCCAGGACTCCCTCTCATCTCGCCATCTCTCTTTCCCTCGCCCATCTCCCTCCTCTCTCGATCTCTCTGTCCTCCTCCTTTACAAAACAAATAGCAACGCTACTCGGTGTCATCTCACTTGCTCTTAGAAGACTCCTGGATTTGATATCAAAACCTTTGGTAGAAACATTTGAAAAGCAACTACAATATGTGTACTACAGATTAGGAGGATTTTGATGCGTTTTGATATTTTTGAAAAGTAATTATCCAATGTATAATATTTATGTCAGCTGCATTTACCAGCTCAGGTATGGTTTAATGGGGGTTTAAGATGGTTCTTGATTTCCTTGTGTTGTACTCTGTTAGAATCACATAGCAGATTTATGGTTAGGTGTAGTATGTGATTTGGTAAACCATTGTATCAGTCTGACCATGCTGTGTATTCTGCTTAATAAGGGGACCGTGGGTTGGGTAGATGTCACAAGGAACTATGTTTTTAGCATAGATAGCTACAGCACACTGAAAATCATTGTAAATACTCAACTTTGATTTCCAATTCATTAGTAATGACCAGGGTTGTGTTTTTGTAAGGTATTACATTCCTTTAATCCTTGACAGACGGAAGGAGAGGGACTTAAAGCATGATCCTCAATTTGCATATATATTTTTATTACATTTATTTACAAGGACTTTATTGCATTTGATCTCAAGACTATATTTTGTTTTAAGGTCTTTCATTGTGAGTCACACAGTTTGTTTATATTGACATAGAACAATATTTATTTTATAGATATATTTACATAAAAATATATTTGGTGTACATTTGTACACTTGCCATTTTGTCTTTACCCATAGTTAAATGTTGTACTTTACTATTCACTATCACCATGTAAAGTTAGATAATGGTGTTAAACCATAGGATACACATAATAGGACAGAACGCGTAGCCTGCAGTATATGAATGCCAGCATATCTGGCAGAATGTTCTATCACTCTATGTGTAGGATAGGGTATGTATTCTGCCGGGGAGCATGATGTGGACATTTAACTGATGCTGTTGATAAAATGTGAAATGTTCCATAATTGTAATTATCATCATTATTAGTATGATGTTTATTATCAACATTATTACTGTTATTACAAGTAGTAATATACTAGGAGTAAGGACATTCGTATCACAGTTATGTTGTTCTTTATCGTGATCTTTGTTTATAATATCATTAGCAGTGAATAGTCAGTAGTCTGGTGACGTTAGGTATTTGATTGAGGTTCCTGTTTCAGTGATAGTCTGTAGATGACGCCCTATTCGTCTATCCTGTGATACTACCTGTGTTATCTCAGTATGTCCGGTTCCATGAGCATATTTGATTACTGGTGTGTCTGAGACTGAGTGTGCAGGTCCTATTTGGGCATGTGATTGGAGGGGAACGGAAATAAGGGGTTTAGTAGTGATGAAATAAAGAGCTGAGTGGTGCCTTGGTTACAGGGTAACGTGAGGCAGAGAGACAGTTACCCTGGTCTTCTACTGCCCCCTTCCTCCTCCCTCTCTCTCTTTCTCTCATTCCCTCCCTCTCTCCCTTGCTCTTGGGGGCTGGCAGCACCCCTAGGGAGAGAGAGCCCTCTTTGGGCCAGCGCCAGGCCGCTAAGGGGCAGCCAACGCATGGACTATCACAATATATTCACCAACCGTTGGTCACGTTGCCTAATCAAATCCAAAAAGGCTTATTTTTTCCTCCAAAAAATATTTTTTTACCAGCGATGATGCCTGATACATTGATATTTAAATAATTTACATCACTAATGATTTATTATTAATTATAGCAATGAACTATTATTATTATTATTAATAATAATATTTTTGGTATTATTATTACATTCATTTAAACCAGTTAATTATTTTAGATTATTTTAGTTCATTTATCACAATCTTAGATTTTGTTTTGTGATTGTACTTATGAGAAATTACTTTTACACTTGGTTGAACTGCTGTAAGGGTGAGGATAGTATAAATATGAATATGTTTGTGTAGATTAGTTTTCCATTGATAGCACTGGAGAGAGAAAGAGGCGTCTCCCCCCTCCATTTGCTGTAGGGCTGTGTGTAAATGAGTTTAGCAGGAGCAGTGGCTCAGATTACAGATTACGGTTTTGAATATGCAAGCTTGTACAGCCAGGACCTGTTCTTCCAGTTGTCCCGTAGCCCAGGCCAGTGGCATACGTGTCAGCCGTGTCATTAAGGAGGGGACTGGGGGTGGGACATGGGGTGGGGGCCAGGAGTTGACAGTGATTCTTAGGTGTGTGTGTGTGTGTGTGTGTGTGCATGCTCTACCTGGTTTCTGCTCCCAGCAGCCCTGAAACGCCACGAGATCTCCTCTATGCCAGCAGCGAACCGATTTTCAGTCCATTTCCCTGTCCTCTTTTTGAGCTCTTGTTCTTGCTGTCGTTCTTTTATCTTCTTGAAGTGAAGTTGGCAGGAATTTCTGAGCTTTGCTGTTTCACAATATGTTATTGTGTTAACATTCTGTAAATCATTGTGGGGTAGATTTACACCTGGGAAGGTGTGTGTACTGTATGTGTGTGTCTGCTCTCTTTTTCTGTCGTTATTCCTTTTTAGGTGGAGGTGTGCAATGTCATGTCGTCAATTTGAGAGAATTTCAGAGTAATCCTTATAAAATGCAGGCGACCCCCCTTGTGAATATTACTGCTGTCTGTGTATATACACCACATGAGCTGTTGGATATTATCGCTGACATATCTTCAAAATACAAAACAAAGCAGACATGTTTTGTTTGGTAATATGTCTGAACTTGAGAACAAGAGGAACCAAAAAACCCACACCTCACCTAATTAATGTGCTAGAGAGAGAAGAGGGTTAGATACGGATTTATAGGTAAGAATTCCTATACGCTATTTCACTATATTTTCCATGTTTAAGCAGCTATAGATGGCCTTCCATGTTGGCCACCCGGCCTCGTTGTCATTTATATAGCACTACGTAAAAATACTGGCTGGTATGCGCGGATTGAGAGTTACACCTGGTGCTCCTATTAGAATGCATTACGCTACACTCAGATTTGCATCCAAATGCAAACATGGTTATTGAGAGCGATTTATACTTTTCTGAAAACAAATACAGATGTTTTATGCCGTACACGTGTGGAAGTATGTGTGTGTATGTTTTAAAATGAGACACTTTTCTCAATCAGCATAATTAGCAATCTAATCATTAGAAAATACCATTGCTATTGTACACTCTAATGTTAATGTTAGGGATATGATTTGTAGAAATCATTTATGATTATTACATTTTTATTACAAAAACACACACTGACAAACAGAAGCACTGGTAGCTCCTGTCATTTCCCCCATCAGTGTGTAGAGATGTGTGTGATGGTTGTAAAGCAGTGTTAAGGCATGCTGCTAGGATGTTGTATTTTGGCAGGGACTGGTCCATGAGTGCTGTGTGATGTGATGCAGACGAGTGCCAGAGAAGTAGTAGCATAGCAGGTTAGCGGCAGCGGAGGCTTGGACAGCAGTAGCATAGCCGGTTAGCGGAGGCGAGAACAGAAGTAGCATAGCAGGTTAGCAGCTAGTGGAGGCTAGGACGGCAGTAGCATAGCCAGTTAGCGGAGGCAAGAACAGCAGTAGCATAGCCGGTTAGCAGCTAGTGGAGGCCAGGACAGCAGTAACATAGTAACTAAGGCCGTGTCTCATATTCAGGACAGCAGCGGCTGACTGTATCTCCCCGCTGTGCAGGCGGGCTGTGCAGCGTGCGTATGTAGCCTACGTAGCTACGTACCCGGGCGACAGGGAGCACTCCAGGGGCTGCCCAATTGATCTTCGCAGTACCCCCACCCCTACACACCCGGCCAGGCCCAGCCCAGCCCACTCCTCTCCTGGACCCCGGAGACCAGCATTCCACCCTCGACACTTATCATCACAAAGGACAGAATGCATAAAACATGGTGGACACACAGACAGAGGTCGCCTTTCTCTCCCCACACTGAACCATGGAACAATGCATGGAGCCTTCTGGTCTGTGACTCTGATGACACGCTCACGCTCTTTTCATCCTCCTCTCTTTCTTTGTCGTCTTCTTCCTCTTCCTCTGCGTATACTTGTGCTCAATGCAGTGATGCCTGTCCACATATTGTTGTGTTAGTTACGCCGTGTCTATCAGTAATATGTTATTGTCAGTGCTAGTCAAATGTGCATTATGTAACTGAAACGCTGCTGTTAAAAATTCACGGAGTGAGACTCCCCAGCGAAGAAGTGTGTGTGTGTGTGTGTGTGTGTCATGTGTGCTGTGCTATGTACACCGGGTTCCAGAAAGGCCATGTGTTATGACATTTCATCAATACATCTTTTTGGATTAATTGCATAATTCTGTCATATTTTTTTAAGAGACAAGCAACATTAATACAATATTATTTTTTCTAATGTGACTACGCTCATTTGATAATTTTAATATTTCATAACAATATATATATATTTTTTACAGCATATACAAAGGCATAAATACGATTTTCCATCAACTTAAATAAAGAGTATTATAATGATTAATTCATTAACATTATGGTAAATGGTTCCAGTAGGAATATTCTTTTTTCTGTCGTTCTGTCAGGTGATCCTGTTCATACGTCCATCCGCAGCAGATGTCATTTTGACCTCACTGTTTTATGGCTAGTTAGCTCAAGGATGCAACAGGATTTGCTTTGGCTGCGTGTGTGTGTATTATTAGGTAGTAGTGTGTGTGTGTTTGTGTGTGTGTGTGTGTGTGTATGAGCATGCAAGCCTGTCAGCTGCAGCGATGGCCTCTGTTTGTCGGTCAGTGGGCAGGCCAGGGAGGGAGTGAGGACACAGAAAGAGCCAGTGACAGTCAGACAGTTCCTCCCTGCCTCCATTACACTGCTCCCTTAGCTCCACATGTCTAACTCACATGACACAATTTGAAGATTCCAGATATATTTGCCTAAAGGTGTTAGTGTATTTGTTCAGGTGGTGTTATCCATCCAAGATATTATCCATGTACGGTCTTGTTTTGTTTATGATTCTATATTTGAGATGTCAGTAGGATTTCTTTAAGCAAATACAGGTTTTTTACTCAATATTAATTTCTGCTGGATATTCTTTTTATTTTCAGGTGGAGGTAGCATTAATTTGAGAGGCTAGCAGTGCTGTGTGTTTCCAGTCAGTTAGTACTATGATTCAGTGGATATAGCAGAGGTGGCCGTGTGGGGCTGTCCCAGTCCCAGTCTCATGGCTGGGCCGGGTCTAGGTTAGGCTGGGCTTCAGGAATGCGTCGTGGGGATGTGTTGGACCCCAGCAGGCCCATTGCACTTCCTCTCTGTGTACCTCACAGCTTATCCTCCTCAGGATTAGAGAGAGAACAAAAGAAAGTAGGGATTGGAGGTGCCCCCCTCTCCTTCACTCACCCTCTTTCTCTTTTTCTGTGTAAAAAAAAAAACTCTAACAAAAAGCGTGATTCACTTGCAAATGTGGCAGCCTGTCCAGGTCCCCCATGGGGCAGAGAGAGAGAGAGAGAGAGACGGATAGAGAAATGGAGAACGGACGGAGAGCAACGGATGGAGAGAGAGAGGTGGTAGCAGCTATGCTCCCTAACCTCCAGTCTCCTGGAGTGTGAGGCCTGCTCTCAACGGTAGGCCTGATAGGACTCTAGCATCTACTATTTTTGTCTGACGCTCAGGAAACAACGACTGCTCCCGAGCTATTCACATCCCTAGCATCTCACCTCCTGGGCTTAGAGTACGCTATGCACGTGATGAGACTCAGTGTGTGTGTGTATGCATGCATTTGACAGCCATTGTGGCCAGTGTAATATTTATGTAATATTGCCATTCTCTCCGGGTTCCTGGGAGGTGGTCTGTTGTTGTTATCCCCCTGTTCAGGGGGCCGTCGGGGCAGCAGTGAAGGGGTTAAGAAGTGGGGATAGCCCCCTTTGTCTCTGCGGCCCTCTTTGCCATTGTTGCGGTGGAATTGAGCTCGGTGCACCTCACTTGACCACAGCAAAGCAATAAAATGGCCTCTAAGTGCTGCAGCCTCCCTAGCCCTCTGATGGCAGCCGTCCACCGGGCTTTCACCGCGTTCACGCTCACACACACATGTTGCTAACTACCTTTTTTCCTCTAGCATTCTCAGACCAGCTTATTATTTAGTGCAATTTTTGTTTTCTAGTTTAGCGAGTGCTAACGAGTAAAATATAAATGATATATTTTTGATATATTTTTTATTGTGTCACAGTGCACACTGATGCTTGAAATGCATGTAGCTGATACTTCTAAGCATTAGTTGACTGTGGTACTTTTTATTTTCCTGTTCTGTCAGTCATTATATTAGCCTGCTCATTGTGAGAGACATTACACAGGTTCTTAATATAAATATGTGTTGTGTTATTTTGATCCAAGTAGAAACATTCAGTGAATGTAAGCACGGAAGCATTTACAGCTATTGTCATGAAATAATTGTTTTAATATCTAGAGACATTCAGCATATGTGCTGCATATTTACATTGATCATTAAAGTCATTTCAATGCAATGGCCCTGCTTGTATTTTATGAGCATAAAGGTAATGCTATAGCATTGTGTTCAGTTGAAACGTCAGCTATCTATTTAGCTACTGTGTTGGGTTAGTGCTGTACTGTGTGTGTGTGTGTGTGTGTGTGTGTGTGTGTGTGTGTGTGTGTGTGTGTGTGTGTGTGTGTGTCTGTGTGTCTGTGTGTCTTTGTGTGTGTGTGTGTGTGTGTCTGTGTGTGTGAAAATGTCAAGGCCAATGTCTGCCCCCCTCTCTGAATGTGTGTTCAGACATCAGATCTGTCCCGAGTGCTGCAGCCATTTTGGTGCCTTTTTAGAGGTCTCTATTAACACAACCACAGAGGAGAGGAAATGATTCCATTTTAGTTTCAAATGACATTTTTACATAGACTTGTTCATAATGCTGTTGTTGCATTATATATGTTCTCTGCCACCTTGTTATTCATTTATGATGAGATATACTATATTTATACACAATGAGGCAACATGATCAGTTTCTCTTCAGGGTTTTGTTATTTTATGTGATGTTGTTTTGTCAGTAATGGTAATAGCTATGGGGATAGTGGTATAAGGAGACACGCAGTAATATCATTATTTAGGGTGGGGCCTCATTATGCTAAGGTTTCCACGTATGGTGCTGGAATTGATGATTGTTTATATCACATTGTCCTCTTGCAGACATTATAATTAAAAAGGAGAAATACGCTGTCTGTCTCTGTCTCCTCTCATCAAATGAGCATTTAGATGTCAAACAGGAGATGTCAAGAGAGCCATCTGATTGGCTGGGGGGGTGTAATTGCCCCTGTCCTCCCCCCTCTCTCCTGGGTGGAACCTGTTTATGCCAGGTGTCCTACAGACTGTATTAAGCGTTGCACTGGGCTGCAATTAAATCAACACTTCCTCAAAGCCACATTATTACACATCCACTGTCAGATGAAGGGCGTCTGTCCTGCATGCTTCCCCACTCCACTTCTCCTCCTCCCCACCATCCCACGCTCCATCTCTCTCTCTCTCTCTCTCTCTCTCTCTCTCTCTCTCTCTCTGTCTCTCTCTCTCTCTCTCTCTCTGTCCCTCTCTCTCTCTCTCTCTCTCTCTCTCTCTGTCCCTCTCTCTCTCTCTCTCTCTCTCTCTCTCTCTCTCTCTGTTTCTCTCTCTCTCTGTCTCTCTCTCTCTCTCTGTTTTTCTCTCTCTCTCTGTCTCTGTCTCTCTCTCTCTCTCTCTCGCTCTGTCACTCTCTCTCTCTCTCTCTCTGTCTCTGTCTCTCTCTCTATCTCTCTCTCTCTCTCTCTCTCTCTCTCTCTCTCTGTCTCACTATACCTAAAACAAATGCTACTTGCTCATTTTCCCTGTGTTAAATGAACAAACACAAGGACCTCGGAGCCTCATAATAAATTGATTAGAGAGATGCAGACTCCCACACAGTAGCACCCAGTACTGGAGCTGTGTGTGTTTGTGTTTGGCTTGAGGAGGAGGAGACACACACACACATACCCAAGTGAAGTTAATGGTAGACCGTCTGCCTCTCCCCACCCCTTCTGTGTGTTTTGGCTAGCCACGCTCTGATCACTGTATTGTGGCCGGTGTCTGGCGTGGTGGTGACAGACGACAGTGTCCTCCTGGCCTTTTCATATTCAACACGCATCATCCCTCACTCCCATGACTGTTTGGTTTTCATTTGCAGGTTCACTTACCTCGGCACGGGGCTGTGCTGTGCTGGGGGTTTTGGGGCTTGAGTCTAGAGGGGGGTTGGGGGCCCAGGCAGGCCTCGGGGGACCGACGCCAGGGTAGACGGCCGTGACAGACTGGTGACCCTGGCTTTGTGACGTCACGTAGCCCGTCTGGTCACTGCATAAGGCTGATCAGATCCTAGCTTCATAAGTCTGATCAGATCCTAGCTTCATACGGCTGATCAGATCCCATCTTCATGCGGCTGATCAGATCCTAGCTTCATACGGCTGATCAGATCCTAGCTTCATACGGCTGATCAGATCCCATCTTCATGCGGCTGATCAGATCCTAGCTTCATAAGGCTGATCAGATCCCATCTTCATGCGGCTGATCAGATCCTAGCTTCATACGGCTGATCAGATCCTAGCTTCATAAGGCTGATCAGATCCTAGCTTCATACGGCTGATCAGATCCTAGCTTCATAAGGCTGATCAGATCCTAGCTTCATACGGCTGTGTGATAGGATTCATAAGGCTGATCAGATCCTAGCTTCATACGGCTGATCAGATCCTAGCTTCATACGGCTGATCAGATCCTAGCTTCATACGGCTGATCAGATCCTAGCTTCATAAGGCTGATCAGATCCTAGCTTCATACGGCTGATCAGATCCTAGCTTCATACGGCTGATCAGATCCTAGCTTCATACGGCTGATCAGATCCTAGCTTCATACGGCGGTGTGATAGCATTCATAATGATGCGTACAGCAGCAGAGAGCTGTGGCCTATTTGTAGATGTGAAAACAAAACACAGCCTCTGACGTTCTACTGCATCTAATGATGAGTTAATCCTCCCGTGGTAGAATGACTAAGTATCAGTTTATCTCTCTGTCATTTCATACTTGGGTAAGAAAAGGCAGCTTTTTTTCCCTTCCATTTTTTTCATACCGGACAGGACAAACTGGCCTTCTTGTTGAATGCAGGCATAAACAAATAGCAGTGAAGTGTTGCTGTGTGAAGCAGCAGAGGAACTGAACACAGCCTGGACACATTCACCAGGTCAGCCAGAGGTGAGCGTTGGGCTGGGAGCTCAAAGACTGAATTCTTTCAGTATTTATTTGTCAGGTGCCAGTGTTCTTTGTAGCTACTCTCTTTTTTTGCCCCCCCCCCCCCCCCCCCCCCCCACACACTATCACTCTCTCTTCCTCTCTGGCTCTCTCAGTAGTCAACGACTTCAGGGCAATGTTTAAGCAGGTTTCCTTTGGAGTAGGTTGTTAATCGCCTGCGGTTGCTGGAAATGTAGAAATTGACACAGAGCTTAGGCTAATTTGTGTAGCATCTCTGCTGAGGCTCAATGTGGTTTTTGCAGATCAGGTGAGGTGTTCTGTGTAGGACAGAGTGAGAGCATGGTGGTAGGTTTAGGTTTGGCCTCATTTCTCCTCTGTGCTCTATAAGCCAGGTGTTCCCTCATGTTGGGTCCTGTCCCGGTGTGGAGAAACAGGCTGCATCATTGCAGGTGAGAACCAGGCCTCTGGCGCTAACGCAGCTCTCTTCCTACCTGCCTCCAGCAGGGCTCCGCCGCTAACACAGCTCTCTTCCTACCTGCCTCCAGCAGGGCTCGGGCGCTAACACAGTTCTCTTCCTAACTACCTCCAGCAGGGCTCCGGCGCTAACACAGCTCTCTTCCTACCTACCTCCAGCAGGGCTCCGGGGCTAACACAGCTCTCTTCCTACCTGCCTCCAGCAGGGCTCCGGCGCTAACACAGCTCTCTTCCTACCTGCCTCCAGCAGGGCTCCGGCGCTAATACAGCTCTCTTCCTACCTGCCTCCAGCAGGGCTCCTGGGGCCTGCTCTCTGGGGCTGTAGAGGCCTGTGGAGGGTTGCACAGGGCTGGGGGATGAAACAGGAAGTGTCCCCTCTGTGCGGTGGTTCTCTCTTCTATTCTGTGCCAGAGCAGACTAGTTATTAGCAGGCCTGGGAGAGAGGCTCTGGCTCTTGTCCTCTCTCAGCAGCAGGGCCAGTTTGTAGGTGACACAGGCTTTGTTTATATTGGCGAGGATAGGGGGAGGGGAGGGAGGGAGGGGGAGGTGGGGGGAGGGCACAGACACCAGTCCCATCACTTCCTTCCGTTCTTTAGCTTTTTTTATGAACCACCATTGTCATAACAACAGTGTGGACAGAAAATGACATGTAAATGGGTGAACAAAAGAGCCCTCATACAAAGACATTGTTCCAACATTATGTATAGAAACTCCAGATTTATAGACACGGTTAAAGCACCGTATCTGGTGTATCTCCTCTTCAATGTGAAGCACCATGTAAAAGTGGTTTGACTGACTAGTCTAATCTCTGAGCTTGGTCTGCTCTGCCAAATCCCCCTATCTCTCCTCTCTCTCCTTCTCTGTGTAAGTCAGGTCACATTAAACAAGCCTGTGTGTTTTGACCCTGATCAGCAAAGAACACTCTTTCTCACACTCCTCAGACCTCCGGTTTCCTAAGAACAATCCGGTGCATGTGTGTGTGCTGTAGAGGGAGTGTGTGTGTATGCTTGTGTGTGTGTGGTGCCTGCGTGTATGTGTGCACACCACCTGCACCCCCTTGTTTATCCCCCAGTACTGTGGCTAGTGTCAGAAAATGTACTTTGTCATGACGACCGGCTGTGTGGGCCTTCAACAGGAAGCCTCGCTGCACTGTTTCACAACCTCACTAGAAACAGGAACCAAGTGAAGTTGAGTACCCGGCTACCCTTTACCACATCGCTCCATTCACGTCTCTGCCATGCCATGAGTACCAGCCTGCAGCCAGAGCAGGCACGAGGCGCAAGAGGGCCCCTGGGACCCCCTAGAGGGGAAGAGGTATGGCGAACGTCTGTTTTGGGCACAGCTTGTGTCAGCGTGTTTAGCACTAGCCTGTGAGGGCATTTATATGCAAATTATAAACAACCAATTGGTTGGCTAATTACACTGGGGCTATTGTGTCAGTGCCAGCCTGGTTGAGGAGAGGAGAGGCAGGGAGTTTTACTAACACGCCAGGCCGGGTCTGGACTTCCCCCAGCTTGTTTACTCATTGTCTTTCCTTATTGCCCCCTCATTGACACTCCCCCTTTGTGTTGGAGGGGCTATTTCCCTTCATGCTGGCTCCTCCCTGCATGGTGTAGTGTAGAGTTAATGTACTAGATTAAAGAGGCAGTACACCAGCCCTGTTTATTCCCTCTTTTCATCCTTGCCTCCCATCCTGTTCTCCTCTCTTATTTTCTCTCCCAGCCCAGCCAGGTCACAGTCAGACAGGGAGGAATCAGCAGCCTGTTATCTCTCTCCCTCCTACTATGAAATGCTCTGCTAATTACTGGGGGTGTTAAAAATGCATTTAGGTCAGGTTTTTAATGCCATGCAAATTTATGAGAAGACGGAAGCAAATATTAACTTGTAGAGCTAATGACAGTCATTGACTGGGGACAAAGGTACACCAATCTTAACTGACAAATGGCAGGGTTCCTCAATGTGCTCCGGTGTCATCTCCCTGCGCTAGCTGTTGTCAAGGGCTGGCAGGCAGGAGGAGTAAGGGCAGCAGGGGAGCTGGGAGCACACAGTCAGCTCAGGCTCTACTAGAGGCCCAGGCTTCCTCAGGCCTACTGTCAATGCTTATGCACACTGTTACCATAGTCTATCTTGTCCTTTATAGCATTGCTGCGTGTGTACTATCAGAGTAAACTCACAAAACATAACTAGCTGGTTCACTGTAGTTTTCATTTTTGAAACAGGTAAAGATATTACACCTTTTCCTGACCTCCTCTACATCCCACAGTGTGTTTGTATGTCAGATGGCAAAGGTGAAAGATGGTATATTACAGACTCGGTGAACGCCACAGCACTGTACATTTGATGGTGTCTGTCTTGGCTTAGTGGAGCAGCACTGAGAAGTGTCAAGCCCTGATGACCCCATGGACTCTGGATAAAGAGGATGGATGGCTGATAGAAGGCCAGGGGAGTCAGGACCAGGCTAGGCCAGGGGAGTCAGGGCCAGGCTAGGCCAGGGGCAGCATGCCCCTTGGACACCCAGGACCAGGCCCAGCCACCCAGCTGTCCTACGGCGTGACTCCACTGTGACAGCCAATCCACAGAATGAGCTGCCTGTTGATGGAGACGTATCTCTCTCTCCCCCGCCTTGCCTCCCTCAGAAATGACAGCAGTGCTGTCAGTAATTACCATTGATAGAATTATGAAAGGGACTAGAGATGCAAAGAGCCTACAGAGGGCGAGGTAGAAGGAGAGAGGGAAACCATCCATTTTGAATAGAGAGGTAGTCCCAGGCATCCTGACATGAGACGAAATGGGTTAGCAGCGTGGAGTTTGAGCCTGGCCAGATTCCCCGGTACTGAAGACAAAGGTTGACCTCATCAAAGTTGGAGCAGCTAGATGAGCTGTAGTTCTCTGCTGTGCAGATGTACAGTTCATCCCTCTGCAGCTGTTTCTCCTGCAATTAAAAGCAAATTAACAGTGGTGCCTCTTTTGTTATTCCAAATAAACAACTATTGTGTGTGTGTGTATGTATGAGTCTGTGTGTGTATCTCACCACATTCTTGAATCTCTGCTGAATAAACAGCCATTTCAGACCGGGCCTGCTGCATTCCTGGGGAATCATTTGGCTTACGCTAAGACAAAGAAAGAAGGAGAGCTGAAGAGAGAGAGATCAGGTTTTGGTGTTGCTTTTTCCCCTGTTCTGCCACTTGGATTTCGCCGCCATGTTGCGTGGGTAGCCGGCACCTGTGGCCCTCACCACGCTAATTACACCCACCCATGAACACACACACACACACACACAGTGGGGGAGACTGTTGGCTGGCCAAGGCAGGCTGGATCAAAGGGCGTGTATGAGGGAGCCAGGGCACCTCGTAGAAAGCAGCTGCTCCTCGCTGTCTCTCCCTCTCACCCCGGCCTGACAGCAGCTAGAAATATGAGGCCTCTCCGGACCTCTGGCCTGGGAAAAGAGGACGGCCTGACACACACATTCACAAAAGCTTTTGTCTCAGCACACACACACACACACACACACACTAAGAAAGCCTTTTGTCTATGTTCATTCGCTCACATGGCCACAAATACAAATAGACTTAGAATACATTTCATTATATTCTACATATTCTCTCACACATACAAAAGCATTACATTCTCACACGCTTCATTTCTCTTTATTGCCCATTTAATGCCACTCTTTCATTTGCTGTTTTAGTCTATTTGTAGGCCTTTCCCCTTCCTTCTAGCTCTCCATCTGCATTTCTCCCCACCTCTCCCCCAACGTCTACAATTCAGTCTTTCTCTCAACTAGTCTATCCTTAACTTCCTCTGATGGTGCTTTTATTCCTCTCTGTCTTCCCCTTTTCTCCTGGCCTGTCTGTGCTTTCTCTCCTTGGCCCTGGCTCTCTCTCCGGTGTGTTCAGGCTCTGACAGAGAGGGTGAAAGGCATTCAGCTCCCTAATCCGGGCTCCCTCCATCAGGAATGCTAATGTGTGTGCGACCCGCCGGGCCCAGCAACATCTGCAGGAGCCTGTGCCGAGGGCCCCCCTCCACCCAGGCCCTTTGAGCCGCTCAGCTCGCTGCCATTATTTCATTGTTTCACTTCACGCCTGTGACTGGGTGGTGCAGGGCGGTTAACCCTCTGCTGCACAGCCCAGTCCCATGTAGCCTAGTCCTGCTACTCACAGAGGAGACAGAATGGTGCTGAGGAGGGGTGCAATCATGGCCCTGGGAGGAACAGCCCTTTCCCAGGGCAGACCTCCCCACCTGCACCCCCCCCTCAGCACCACTACTCACTCACAGTGTGTGTGTGTTGAGGCAATCTGTTTAAGTGTACAGACTGCAAGCTCTCTGTCCATATAGCTAATGGTGAGTTAAGGCGTAATTGCAGGATTTATCCTCTGTGTCCCACTATTGGACGTCACATAATGGACAGACCTAGTCCGTATGTCAGGCAGGGCAAACTGTTATTTGATAGGATGAGATGTGATAGGGGGTGGGTGTGTTAGCCTATCAAATCCTTGTTATTAGATTTTCACCCGCCCCTTTTGCCAGGTTTTTGAGTTGAAAGAAATTATTGTTTGGATTGTCTCCGTTTTCAAAAAGATGAATTACTGGTAAAGCGCAACTGACAAAGCGAATCTGCGTCAAACCGCAGCGCTGCTGATTGAATTACACTTCTCCCCAGTCAGTCCCAGTCCTGGACACATTCCTCCATATGCACTCCAACTCCACCATGCCATGGACAGACAGACATATTAGATTTCTGCCTCTCCCTCTTCATCCATGTCCTCTCTATAGCTTTGAGAGGTCTGTGATATGGGACCTGTCAGAGCCTGGCCCTGCTCTGCTCTCTGTCTAAGGAGAATCTCTGTGGGTCACAGACAGGTATGGATAATGTCTAGAACCCACAGCCTCTCTAATGGCCGGGGGCTGGGCTTGGAGCTACAGGCCCATGCAGGAGGCGGAGTTCCCAGATTGGAGGCAAATGCAAATGTAGCGTCTAGTAACGAGCCTCACAAGATGGAGGGAAATTACAGTGATAATTTAGAAGGAATTAATTCAAAATACTGACACTGTCTGTTGTTGAATCCGGCATAATTAAAGAAGGGAAGGAAAGTGAGTGTGAGTGGAGAGATTATTGGGGTCTTTCTCGTGGATAGACAGACAGACAGCATGGGAGATTAACTGAAATGGACACCCTGCGCCTGATTGAAATCATTTGAAATGTGGTGAGGGTTTAATGCAATGTCTGCAGCTGTGTCCAGGGAGGGAGGGGTGTGTGTGTGTGTGTGTGTGTGTGTGTGTGTGTGTGTGTGTGTGTGTGTGTGTGTCACCACTCCATGACTAGCTAGACTGTTATGACAGGTTATGTTTCATTTCAACCTCCCCATTTTGAGTTGGCCAGCCAATAGCAGGGAGGTGTTATGGTGAGGACACACCAATGCATCGTTCATGTTGGAGCTATTTTGGCCATTTTTATCAAAGCCACGATTAATCATTACCTTTGTGCGAAGCAGAGTTGCTGTTACCATGGGGACCCAAATGATCCGCACTGCTTTGCATATCAACAGAAAAAGTTGCCAAGAGCTAGGTGGAGGCCTTAACTGCAACCAACCTGCCTGGCTCTAAAGAGAGCTCCATGGAACAGGCCCTTCTCTCAGCCCCTCTCCTCCTCTGACAGGCCTGTTAGTGGGCAGAAACAGACAAATAGTCTTCAAACAAAGCTCTCCCCCAATATTCAAGATGGTGCCAAATGATCACGGCTAGTTTAAAGCAGAGAGGACAAAACAAGTAATGAATGTGTTAGTACTCACAGTAGTCCCATTTCCATTTGAATGATTTCCCTTTATATCAGATGTGTCTTTTGATTATGATGTGAATTACAAAGTTCATTTAATTTAGATCTTACATTTCTCAAAAGGAATTTTTCAAATGAGCGAGTCGCCCAGATCTGTCCTTGTGCATGTTAATTCCTTCAGAAGTCAGTCTTGTGGTGCTCAGACGCCATGGGGACTCCCCTAAAATACAATAGGGGACTTTGAATAAATTGTGTATGTGCTCTCCTCTCTTCTGTATCTAGCCCAGACTAGGCTGTCCTCAGCCCTTATCAGTGCTCATTCACACCAGGGACCTGAGGAATGTCCTCCATTTTAGGATCAGACCACATGCCCCGACAGGCCTCCAGACACCTCCTCCACATTCACAACAACAGCAGCATCACACATTGTTATATACTGTTATCATGAACAGTCAACATGGGTGCCACCTCTGGATAGTTTTAGTAGCTAGATGTCTATGCTGCGTCATCTTCCATATGGTTTTCTGCAGCACATGATATATGAATTCCTATGTAAATAAGTAACTAGGTTTGTAGCCTCTCATCCCAGGGTTTTCTTGGTGGTTTAAAAGGAATGGGCTCGATGCAGCCAAATTGGATCTGGGTATGTAAATAACACTCTGATGTTTAATGAGAAACAAAGTTGGCTAATTATAGCAGCTGGGAGAAAGACGAGGAGGACAGTGGGAAATGTTTCCATCACTCCCAGGGTCTATAGATTACTGCCTAATTGCCTAAATCGAATCAGACCGAGGCATTAGCTAGCTAGCGAGGAGGACGCTGGGACTGAGAGAAAGATAGAGACAGAGAGGGAGGATGGCGTGATTGCACAGACCCATGGGTGATTCTCAGGAAGGACAAGCTCTCATGGACTCTGGTATGGTCCAGCACAGAGCGTGACCCAAAGCTATTTGTTTCAGTGAGCACACCTTTCAATTGGCTATGTGATGACCTTTTTAGTGCCCCTCCTCCCCATGACTCAGTGTTGTGGTTTTAGGCCTGATATGTCTCCCATGCTAGCCCAGTGTCAGTCCCTCCTGCCCCCCACCCCCCAGGTATTGACGTGGAGACGAGCATGGCACTATAATCTCCGCTGGCACGCCAGCCAGCTGCTGAGCTGATTCATACTCGCAGGCGGAAGTTTTTCAGCTGTAATTACATGTAATTCTGACGAATGTTTATGCTGGGCCCAGCCAGAGAACTTCTCTCCTAATGACTAAGTAGCACTTAGCATTCCTCCTAAACATTTATCACCGCATTATTTTTTGACCTTTTTTATTTTTGTAGGTCAGCACCTGAAACATTTGATGGGAAAACAATGGTATTTATGTGATATTTGCAGTTAGATGATTAGATGAACATGCCATGATGTCCTGTCTAACAGAGGGAGTTTGGTGGAGGGTAGCATAGTGAAATGGGATCTTTCCCTACCATGATGTCCTGTCTAACAGAGGGAGTTTGGTGGAGGGTAGCGTAGTGAAATGGGATCTTTTGAGGATAAACGTTGTGAACAGACAGTGTCTATAAATCCCGGTTTGTGTTTCCTCTCGTTTATTTCTGTGGATGAAGGAAGGAGGAGGAGAAGGAAAATAACTTGTTTACTTTACCACAGTTAATTCCTCTAATTCCTCTAAATGGTGGTGTGCGAATATAAAGGATATTTCTGGCCATAGCAGCTAAATGCCTGTGCTGGTTGGGAGTGCAGTGCTCTGTCAGTAGTAGGCTGTACAGTGTGGGGGGAATAAGAAGAAGCCCCATTGGATCCCTTTCATCCTAGGAGTGCAGGGATATTGAGGTCAGCTGTCCAAAATGATCTCATGTTAAGGAATCGGCGAGTCAGCAGGGTCAGAGCAGAACCGCCATGACGACACTTTCTCCACGGTGATAACGCAGCCTGCCTGCCGTCCTTCCTCCCCCTCCACTTCCTTTTCATGGGAACAGAGAGAGAGAGAGAGCGAGAGAGAGAGAGCCTCAGCCTGCTCTGTGTCTGTACCCTTTCATAGGGACCAGGGGGGAGAGAGCCTCAGCCTGCTCTGTGTCTGTACTCTTTCACAGGGACCAGGGGGGAGAGAGCCTCAGCCTGCTCTGTGTCTGTACTCTTTCACAGGGACCAGGGGGGAGAGAGCCTCAGCCTGCTCTGTGTCTGTACTCTTTCACAGGGACCAGGGGAGAGAGAGCCTCAGCCTGCTCTGTGTCTGTACTCTTTCACAGGGACCAGGGGGGAGAGAGCCTCAGCCTGCTCTGTGTCTGTACTCTTTCACAGGGACCAGGGGGGAGAGAGCCTCAGCCTGCTCTGTGTCTGTACTCTTTCACAGGGACCAGGGGGAGAGAGCCTCAGCCTGCTCTGTGTCTGTACTCTTTCACAGGGACCAGGGGGGAGAGAGCCTCAGCCTGCTCTGTGTCTGTACTCTTTCACAGGGACCAGGGGGGAGAGAGCCTCAGCCTGCTCTGTGTCTGTACTCTTTCACAGGGACCAGGGGGGAGAGAGCCTCAGCCTGCTCTGTGTCTGTACTCTTTCACAGGGACCAGGGGAGAGAGAGCCTCAGCCTGCTCTGTGTCTGTACTCTTTCACAGGGACCAGGGGGGAGAGAGCCTCAGCCTGCTCTGTGTCTGTACTCTTTCACAGGGACCAGGGGGGAGAGAGCCTCAGCCTGCTCTGTGTCTGTACTCTTTCACAGGGACCAGGGGGGAGAGAGCCTCAGCCTGCTCTGTGTCTGTACTCTTTCACAGGGACCAGGGGGGAGAGAGCCTCAGCCTGCTCTGTGTCTGTACTCTTTCACAGGGACCAGGGGGGAGAGAGCCTCAGCCTGCTCTGTGTCTGTACTCTTTCACAGGGACCACAGGGAACAAAGGAGTTAAAAGAGGCTACTGACTTTAATATAATAATAATAATACATGGGACTTATTTAGAGCTTTTCAAGAACCCACAGTTGCTTTACAATTATAGAAATGACAAGACAAACAACAACAAAAACTGTCAAAACAAAACATGACTAAACAAAAACATGAATAAAGAGAGGGGTGGACTCAAATAAGGGTTCATGGTAAGGGGTAGAGTAAGGGGTAGGGTAAAGGGTAGGGTTTTAGGGTAAGGGGTAGGGTAAGAGATGGGGTAGGGTAGGGAGTAAAGGTTTAGGGTAAGGGGTAGGGTAAGAGATGGGGTAGGGTAGGGAGTAAGGGTTTAGGGTACGGGGTAGGGTAAGGTGTAAGGGGTAGGGTAAGGGGTAGGGTAAGGTGTAAGGGGTAGGGTAAAGGGTAGGGGTAAGGTAAGGGGTAGGGTGAGGTGTAAGGGGTAGGGTAAAGGGTAGGGGTAAGGTAAGGTGGTAGGGGTAAGGTGTAAGGGGTAGGGTAGGGGTAAGGTGTAAGGGGTAGGGTAAGGAGTAAGAGGTAGGGTAAGAGGTAGGGTAAGGTGTAAGGAGTAGGGTAAGAGGTAAGAGGTAGTGTAAGGGGTAGGTTAAGGTGTAAGGGGTAGTGTAAGGGGTAGGGTAGGGTAGGGGTAGGGTAAGGGGTAGGGTAAGGTGTAAGGGGTAGGGTAAAGGGTAGTGTAAGGGGTAGGGTAAGGTGTAAGGGGTAGGGTAAGAGGTAGTGTAAGGGGTAGGGGTAGGGTAAGGTGTAGGGTAAGGTGTAAGGGGTAGGGTAAGGTGTAAGGGGTAGGGTAAGGTGCAAGGGGTAGGGTAAGGTGTAAGGGGTAGGGTAGGGGAAGGTGTAGGGGTAGGGTAAGAGGTAATGTAAGGGGTAGGGTAAGGTGTAAGGGGTAGGGTAAGGGTTAGGGTAAGGTGTAAGGGGTAGGATAAGGTGTAAGGTGTAGGTCAAGGTGTAAGGGGTAGGGTAAGAGGTAGAGTAAGGGGTAGGGTAAGGTGTAAGGGGTAGGGTAAGAGGTAGGGTAAGGTGTAGGGTAAGAGGTAGTGTAAGGGGTAGGGTAAGGTGTAAGGGGTAGGGTAAGGGGTAGGTCAAGGTGTAAGGGGTAGGGTAAGAGGTAGTGTAAGGGGTAGGGTAAGGTGTAAGGGGTAGGGTAAGAGGTAGTGTAAGGGGTAGGGTAAGGTGTAAGGGGTAGGGTAAGGGGTAGGGGTAGGGTAAGGTGTACGGGGTAGGGTAGGGGTAGGGTAAGGTGTAAGGGGTAGGGTAAAGGGTAAGGAGGGGTAAGGTAAGGCGTAGGGTTAGGTACTGCTCAGTATGGTGAAGAGAGGAGTGTCTCTAACTCGTGTCTCTCTCCCAGTCCTACCTGAGGGTGCTGTCAGAATTCAGGTGGAGCTTTCCCTGTTTAGATAAATGAGATCTTTACTGTTCATACTGACTATCTCCAGCTGCATGGACCCCCCTTTAATTCTAAACAAACATCTGAACTGCTGAAAATAGCCGACGGGCCGTAGGGTAAGAGGTAGGGTAAGGTGTAAGGAGTAGGGTAAGAGGTAGTGTAAGGGGTAGGTTAAGGTGTAAGGGGTAGTGTAAGGGGTAGGGTAGGGTAGGGGTAGGGTAAGGGGTAGGGTAAGGTGTAAGGGGTAGGGGCAGGGTAAGGTGTAAGGGGTAGGGTAAAGGGTAGTGTAAGGGGTAGGGTAAGGTGTAAGGGGTAGGGTAAGAGGTAGTGTAAGGGGTAGGGGTAGGGTAAGGTGTAGGGTAAGGTGTAAGGGGTAGGGTAAGGTGTAAGGGGTAGGGTAAGGTGCAAGGGGTAGGGTAAGGTGTAAGGGGTAGGGTAGGGGAAGGTGTAGGGGTAGGGTAAGAGGTAATGTAAGGGGTAGGGTAAGGTGTAAGGGGTAGGGTAAGGGTTAGGGTAAGGTGTAAGGGGTAGGGTAAGGTGTAAGGTGTAGGTCAAGGTGTAAGGGGTAGGGTAAGAGGTAGAGTAAGGGGTAGGGTAAGGTGTAAGGGGTAGGGTAAGAGGTAGGGTAAGGTGTAGGGTAAGAGGTAGTGTAAGGGGTAGGGTAAGGTGTAAGGGGTAGGTCAAGGTGTAAGGGGTAGGGTAAGAGGTAGTGTAAGGGGTAGGGTAAGGTGTAAGGGGTAGGGTAAGAGGTAGTGTAAGGGGTAGGGTAAGGTGTAAGGGGTAGGGTAAGGGGTAGGGGTAGGGTAAGGTGTACGGGGTAGGGGTAGGGTAAGGTGTAAGGGGTAGGGAGTAAGGGTTTAGGGTAATGGGTAGGGTAAGAGATGGGGTAGGGTAGGGAGTAAGGGTTTAGGGTAAGAGTAGGGTAGGGTAAGGGGTAGGGTAAGGGGTAGGGTAAGGTGTAGGGGTAGGGTAAGGTGTAAGGGGTAGGGGTAGGGTAAGGTGTAAGGGGTAGGGTAAGGTGTAAGGGGTAGGGTAAGGTGTAGGGGTAGGGTAAGAGGTAGTGTAAGGGGTAGGGTAAGGTGTAAGGGATAGGGTAAGGTGTAAGGGGTAGGGTAAGGGGTAGGGTAAGGTGTAAGGGGTAGGGTAAGGTGTAAGGGTAGGTCAAGGTGTAAGGGGTAGGGTAAGAGGTAGAGTAAGGGGTAGGGTAAGGTGTAAGGGGTAGGGTAAGAGGTAGAGTAAGGGGTAGGGTAAGGTGTAAGGTGTAAGGGGTAGGGTAAGGTGTAAGGGGTAGGTCAAGGTGTACGGGGTAGGGTAAGAGGTAGTGTAAGGGGTAGGGTAAGGTGTAAGGGGTAGGGTAGGAGGTAGTGTAAGGGGTAGGGGTAGGGTAAGGGGTAGGGTAAGGTGTACTGGGTAGGGTAAGGTGTAAGGGGTAGGGAGTAAGGGTAATGGGTAGGGTAGGGTAAGAGATGGGGTAGGGTAGGGAGTAAGGGTTTAGGGTAAGAGTAGGGTAAGGGGTAGGGTAAGGGGTAGGGTAGGGGTAGGGTAAGGTGTAAGGGGTAGGGTAAGGGGAGGGGTAGGGTAAGGTGTAAGGGGTAAGGGTAAGGTAAGGGGTAGGGCAAGGTGTAAGGGGTAGGGTAAAGGGTAAGGAGGGGTAAGGTAAGGCGTAGGGTTAGGTACTGCTCAGTATGGTGAAGAGAGGAGTGTCTCTAACTCGTGTCTCTCTCCCAGTCCTACCTGAGGGTGCTGTCAGAATTCAGGTGGAGCTTTCCCTGTTTAGATAAATGAGATCTTTACTGTTCATACTGACTATCTCCAGCTGCATGGACCCCCCTTTAATTCTAAACAAACATCTGAACTGCTGAAAATAGCCGACGGGCCGTTTCCTGGATGTCATGGTGGTGCTAACTGGTGCCTGAACAATCCTTCCCTCTGTTTCCGAGGCGGAATGCGATATCCGAGGCATGGCGTAGGAACTGCATTCAGGACTTCACAGTGCGGGGAGACCCGACTCCAGCAGATTTATCTTTAACAGTTCCGTTGGGAAAGCAGGGACTGTAAACAGATAACGGTGCTCAAGCAGAATGGACCGGAAGTGGGAGGTCTCGTTAGTCCAGACCTTTAGCTGGGGCACTCTGGGTGCCAATCTTAGGAAAGTTGTGTGGGAGTTAGTTAGTGGGCGTTCTTTGCTTTAATGTCACTGTTCAATAGGATTCCAGCCCCAGCCTTGCCAATGGAGAGCACGGTACACAATTAGCTGAACTGGACAGGGACAACAGTTGTCTCTTTAGCTGCCACTAGTAATACTGTCAAAACCGATTGTGCAGTTGCTTTCAAAATGTGTTCATATGTTAATGCTCACTAGGATGTAGTGACTATGTCTGCAGTGAAATGCCCCTCATATCCCTTTTCTAGCCTAAAATAATCCTTTAGGCACACACTGGCTCTCACTCTATCTTTCTCTCTCTCTTACACACTCACACATGTCTATAATTTATGGCTGCCGGGTCCTTGATCAATTGATAGCAGGGAATCCTTTGGTAAATAGAGTTTTAGACACATTGCCAATAGACCTGGGCCATTGATTGGAGTGTAAATTAAAAACTTAATCAGGTCTCTGAGATAAGATTTATCTCCTCCCCAAGCAAATTACAGGGCTGACTGGGAGACAGGGAGTCAGGGAGACAGGGAGTCAGGGAGACAGGGAGTCAGGGAGACAGGGAGACGGGGAGTCGGGGAGACAGGGAGTCAGGGAGTCAGGGAGACAGGGAGTCAGGGAGACAGGGAGACAGGGAGTCAGGGAGACAGGGAGTCAGGGAGTCAGGGAGACAGGGAGTCAGGGAGACAGGGAGTCAGGGAGACAGGGAGACAGGGAGACAGGGAGACAGGGAGAGAGGGAGTCAGGCAAAGAGCACTGCCCCCTCAGAGGGTGCCAGAGCTGGGGACAGACAGCCAGGCTACAGACTCCCCTCTGATGCTCCTCCCTCCCGCTGCCTATTGAACCAAGTTCAAGTCTCTCTTGATCTCCTTCCGTGGCACATTCATCTCTCCCTTCCTCCTCCCTTCTTCCATGACTGTTGACACCAGGGTATCTTTAGCATGCTGGAATAATGAATGTGCATTTCAACTGCCAGTGCTTTCTGAAGTTAGGAAAAGACTTAGAGAAACACAATCAATGTTTTTCTGGTTAGCAGTCGTTGCCTCTCTTTCCAAATTCCCTTTCTAAAACAGCCATTTCCTGTCTTAGATTAAATATGTAAATCATTAAACCAGTCTTTATTTCTTCAATAATGTTCTCATCTTGATGAGGTCATTTTACACCACAGTAAATGAATGCACCTTCATCCACGCTACCAGCCCACCCATACACACAAGCTGTGTGTGGTCTATATTTGATTTGCATTAAGACAATCCTTTGGATTGCACATTGATTAGATTATAGACTTTTACAGTAATTGCTGAGGGAAATGTTCTCTCTCTACCTGCCTTCATTATTAATATTGGGAAATGGGTATATATTCAAAATGTCTCCCTAGGTATCATTTCATCTGGGGAAAGAACGAGAGCCCTCTAGTCCTTTTTTGACCCCAGACAGAGAAAGGAGGAGTGTCACTGTTCAGAGCAGGCATCACAGATAAAACACGTTCACTAAGGAGACGTGGATCAAGCTTTGCAGATCTTTTTTTCATTTATTAAAACATACATGTTTCTCTGTGATTAGTTCCAGTATGAGCCTCCTGTCCGGGACTAGAACGCTGCCATTATCTCTCTGATGATGGGCATCATATACATCAGCCAGTAGAATGATATTTAACCTGAGAGAGAGAGCGCTGATATAGAGACACACTCGCTTAAAAGGCCACCGGTGTCCATCAGCAGGCAACCAACAGAAAAAGAGAGGGATGGAACCTGACATGAAGGAAGTACACAGGTCTGTTCTGTTAGTGCAGTATGCATAGTGTGGTGCGAATGGTTTAGTGATAGAGGCCCTATAAGAGCCAAAATGGAGTCTGTGGATAGATAATGGTGGAGGTGTCGTGGCCACCCTCTCTCTCTCTCTCTCCGCTCTCTCGCTGGGAGTAGGAGGAGGCTGAGGGAGTCGGTAATAGGCTCCTTGTCTGATAAGCCCTGAAAATACTCGTTTAGTTAGTGAAAGTGCAGGGGGATCCTGGCCTGATAAACCCGCTGTTTCCCTCTGTAATACCCAACAGCTAAAATCAATAGGCGGGATAATTCTGCCGCTAGTCTCCGGTCTCCTTTATCTTCAGCTTTCCTCAACCTGTGTACATGGAGGGTAGGGGTTAGCTAGTGTGTGCTTGGATGTATGTATACCCGTGTCTATCCGTTTATAGTGGGTTATGGTGGTGGCATTGATGTCATTAGTCCACTAACACCCAATATTGGCCTTGTTCCATTGACTTTAAATTACCTATATCTCTGTCTTTCCCTCTATGTGTTTAAAGGCTTTACTAAAGAGTGCCAGTTTCCCCTCCTCTCTGCACTCTGTTTCCCATATGCTTCTGGAGAAGTGCCAGCTGACCAGCCACGGACTAGGAGGGTAGGAGAGCTGGGTCTAGCTCCCTGGGGAGGGTGCAGCAGGAGCTGGGAACAGCTCTTAGGTCAGGTGGAGTGGTGTGTACATCTGAGAGGAGGAAGTCCCAGTCAGCACTTTTTCTAATCGAGTAAGAACCCTGTGCTCTCTGTCAACACAGGGTCAGTGCCCTGACACAGGTGTTGGTTTGGGCTCCCATACAGTCAGGGCACAGCCAGAGCCACACACACACACACACACACACATACACACACAGGTAGTGGAGGAGATCATTAAGATGGGAGATAGTTACAGGTCAGGACCTGGGCGTTGGAGGGGTCAGGGTGAGGACCTGCCATATGGTCAGTAGTGCTTAGTCACTACACTTAGGGATGCCAAGCCAGGTGAGTGTGTAGTATTCAGCCCTCAGATATTGGGTAGTGTAGTCCTCCACTCCCAGAACCAACATGGCCGATCATCTCACCTCCCCATTTCCACATCCTCCATAGGGCTGTGTTATCACCCTCTGCCATGCTCTCTCACTCACTCTCGCTCAATTCAATTCAAGTCAAGGGGCTTTATTGGCATGGGAAACATATGTTAACATTACCAAAGCAGGTGAGGTAGATAATATACAAAAGTGAAATAAACAATCAAAATGAACAATACACATTACACTCACAGAAGTTCCAATAGAATAAAGACATTACAATGTCATATGAAATATATATATATGGTGTTGTAATGATGTGCAAATGGTTAAAGTACAAAAGGGAAAATAAATAAACATAAATATGGGTTGTATTTACAATGGTGTTTGTTCTTCACTGGTTGCCCTTTTCTTGTGGCAACAGGTCACAAATATTTGCTGCTGTGATATTTCACCCAGTAGATATGGGAGATTATCCAAATCGGGTTTGTTTTCAAATTCTTTGTGGATCTGTGTAATCTGAGGGAAATATGTGTCTCTAATATGGTCATACATTTGGCAGGAGGTTAGGAAGGGCAGCTCAGCTTCCACCTCATTTTGTTGGCACTGTGCACATAGCCTGTCTTCTCTTGAGAGCCAGGTCTGCATGCGGCGGCCTTTCTCAATGGCAAGGCTATGCTCACTGATTCTGTACATAGTCAAAGCTTTCCTTAATTTTGGGTCAGTCACAGTGGGTCAGGTATTCTGCCACTGTGTACTCTCTGTTTAGGGCCAAATAGCATTCTAGTTTGCTCAGTTTTTTCTTAATTCCAATGTGTCAAGTAATTCTCTTTTTATTTTCTCATGATTTGGTTGGGTCTAATTGTGTTGCTGTCCTGGGGCTCTGTGGGGTGTGTTTGTGTCTGTGAACAGAGCCCCAGGACCAGCTGGCTTAGGGGACTCTTCTCCAGGTTAATCTCTCTGTAGGTGATGGCTTTGTTATGGAACGTTTGGGAATCGCTTCCTTTCAGGTGGTCTCTCTCTCTCTTTCTCTCTGAGTTAGTTTCAGTGTAATCTCTATGTCTGTCAGACTGGGAGGGTAAAATATGGCCCCAGGTATTAGCAGGCAGGGAGGTTAACCCGTGACACTGTTACCCAAAGTGCAGTGTATTAAAAAGCAGTCAGGGCCCCAGATCTCAGTATATCACAGGGGAAAGGCAGCGATAAGGCCTCCCCACCCGCAGATCAATGAAGGTTACTGACATCATATCACAAAGTGAAAGTGAGTGCTGCACCCCCAGCTATTTATCAGCTGTGAATCAGATGGGGTGGAGGTGTGGGAGAGAGGGGGGTAGAGAGGACAACACTCTCCGCTGCTGGGGGCTCAGTCCCCTCCCCTCCTCTCCTCCCTCATTCCTGCTTCCTCCCACATCTGTGGCTGGCTGCTGTAGCTCCATGATGGCGGAGAGAGGGACGGATGACAAGCGGGATAGTGGGAGAGATGGCTGAATGACCCAGATGGAGCCAGGGGGATTGGCATTGACGGCTTCCTCTGATACCTCAGCATGGCCAAACTGTGCACTGACATGATTTCCCTCTTTCTCTCTCGCCATTTCTCTCCCTCCCTTACTGTGTCAATACAAGTCGTTCTGTTTGGGGTTTGGAGAGTTATTTCCAAGGCCCTTATTTAGCTATCGAAAGGCTGAATTTTGAATAGAGTATTTTGATCATTGCTGTAGATATTGAGCTGAGGTCCCTGTAATCTCACACCACCTGAGGCGGCCACACAACTATGGAACTTATTTTGTTATGGAGTAGGATGTCACAAGCGGGGTTTTTACAGGATCTATTTGATCAGACAGATTGGTGACCTGGGACCCTGGGCCTCTTTACCCTTCATCTCTGACTCTCTTCTCTGTATGTGTCTTTGTCTCCCATGTCCTTCTGCTTGATTTATATACTAGGAGATTACATTAGCATAAAGTCCCCCTTCCTCACACACACTCCCTCACCTTTTACTGTGTGTGTGTGTGTCTGGTATTGAACCGTTTTGTGGTGTTAGTGTATACCCTGTACCCTGTGTGTGTGTGTGTGTGTGTGTGTGTGTGTGTGTGTGTGTGTGTGTGTGTGTGTGTGTGTGTGTGTGTGTGTGTGTGTGTGTGTGTGTCTGCATGCGTTCATGCTTACAAGTAGTGTATGAGTTCCATTTATCAGCTGCCTGGGGCACAATGTGGAGGATTTCCCCCAATGAGTTAGTGTGTAACTGCTCTGTCAATACATGCTTGTCAAGGCTGGGGAGAGCGCAGGGGAAAAGGCCCCTCACTCCAACGCACTGAAGCCACTTATTGAGCAGCCAATAGCTATTTACCTCCTGACAGTGGCAGGCTGAGGGGCCCAGCCCGGACAGGGAGACTCGGCAGCTCAGTCCCTTCTCTCAGGGCCTCTTTGCTGGGGCAGCCTGCTTTGAAACAGGCCCGTTCAGGCCCAGGAACCAGAACCAGTGGACCTGGACCTCTTCAGAGCGGAGGAAGAGAAGGAGGAGGGGTGTGTGTTTGACTGTTAGTGTGAAGCAGGTTGTCTCCTCAGTCAGAGCTCCTGGTCTTTGCAGGCCCTGGCTTTGTCTCCAGCCTGCTGCTGTAAAGCCCTACTTCCTCTCTGGAATCTCTATGTTGACAGAGAGCATCTGGGCTCTGGGAGAGCTTCCAGCCCACTGGTCCTCCAGTCTCCACACACTACTGCTTCCAGTCTGGAGTTCCCCTCTAGGTACTCCTCACTCCCTGGGCTTGATTCTGATGTCTGTTGGCCTGTGTCTGCACCCAATGCTCCCACCCCTCCTCCCCCTCCCCCTCCTTCCTCCTTCTATCCATCCAGACACCTGTTGTGTGTCTTTTAAGCTCCCTACTTTGATTCGACAAAGAAAAGAATGTTGTCAAGGAGTTGTTCTTCTCCTTTTGTTTTCATCGAACTTCTCGCTCCGGTGAAATTCCCCCTCTTTTGTGGGCTGTGTGGATCTGTGTAGCTCGGCGCTGGGGTTTGGGCTGCTTGTCAGAACACGTTGTATGTACCTGAGTTACAGGGGGAGAGTTAACCCCTTCCATGCCACAGCACACTGAGGCTGACTCCTGACACCTCCTAACACACAGGCAGACAACCCCATAACAGAGAGCCGGAGCAGGGTACAAAAATTAATTAAAGGAACATAATTACCCCCCGTCGTCCACCCCCCCCCCCCCCCCCCCCCCCCCCCCCAGCTGCAGAGGTTCCCTCCCTCTCCCTGCCAAATCCGTAATGTATTTTATGTTTATTAAGTTGAAATGAGACGTTAATTCCACACAAAAAAAGTCATGCTAGAGCAGCATCTTAAGATGGCCCGCTGTTAAAGAACAGCTGTCCAAACACAGAGAGGGGGGAAAAGAACAAGAAAAACACATTATATAAACGTTTGACAACAGTTGCTCTGTAATCTGGTATTACTTCCACAAGCAAGGGAGAGGCCGGAGTCGGGCCAAAGTGAACTTGGATACTGTTGTGTCAGGAGGGAGCCGAATGCTTTCTAGAGGTTAGCCCAAGATGTGAGGGGCTACAGACTCATCTTAATCCAGGAGGCTTGTGTGTAATCGCTTTTGATGTGCATGTGAACACAAGCAGGTTCAGAATTCCAGCCCTTGCCATGCCAAGTTCAGAGGGCTAGGACCAGGCTGGGGAGGGGAGGGGGCTAGGGGGGGGGGTTATATTAGGAGGGGTTGATGAGGGACGATGGCAGTGGCTTCAGTTTACACTAATTGGCTGGCAGGCAGGCTTGTCTATACTGCCTGGGGCAAGAGGAGTCCCCCCATGTGTCCTCCCTCTCCCTCTGTCTCCTGACCCTCCCATGTACCAGCTGATGGGAAGGTGATGGTGTGTATCAGTGCGTGTGTATCAGTATGTGTGTACAGTATGTCAGTATGTGAGCTGGCAGGTTTTTAAGGGGAATTGCAGTGAAAGAGAGATGTGAAGTGAACAGAGAATGGTCTGTCTCCTGGGCCTGTCGTGGCCGTGGGGGACATCATACCATTCTCCTGTAGAGCTGTGTCTAGTCTAAGCCCAGTCTGTCTGTTAGAAACTCATGTACTCAGTACAGGACTGTAGTGCGGCGTACAGGCCTCCTCCATGGAGCAGGAACACCATCTGCCTCTAGTTGTCTAGTTCTGTGGTTAGGACCTTGTTGTTGTGGACGTGTAAAAGAGGCTCGCCAGAGACTTGCTGTCCAGCCCATTGCAGACTCGGGAGGTTGGTGGGTTCGCTCGGAGGGATTGGCCAGTCCTGTGCAGCCCATTGCAGACTCGGGAGGTTGATGGGTTGGCTCGGAGGGATTGGCCAGTCCTGTCCAGCCCATTGCAGACTCGGGAGGTTGATGGGTTGGCTCGGAGGGATTGGCCAGTCCTGTCCAGCCCATTGCAGACTCGGGAGGTTGGTAGGTTGGCTCGGAGGGATTGGCCAGTCCTGTGCAGCTCATTGCAGACTCGGGAGGTTGATGGGTTGGCTCGGAGGGATTGGCCAGTCCTGTGCAGCCCATTGCAGACTCGGGAGGTTGATGGGTTGGCTCGGAGGGATTGGCCAGTCCTGTGCAGCCCATTGCAGACTCGGGAGGTTGGTGGGTTGGCTCGGAGGGATTGGCCAGTCCTGTGCAGCTCATTGCAGACTCGGGAGGTTGGTGGGTTGGCTCGGAGGGATTGGCCAGTCCTGTGCAGCCCATTGCAGACTCGGGAGGTTGGTGGGTTGGCTCTGAGGGATTGGCCAGTCCTGTGCAGCCCATTGCAGACTCGGGAGGTTGGTGGGTTGGCTCTGAGGGATTGGCCAGTCCTGTGCAGCTCATTGCAGACTCGGGAGGTTGGTGGGTTGGCTCTGAGGGATTGGCCAGTCCTGTGCAGCCCATTGCAGACTCGGGAGGTTGGTGGGTTGGCTCGGAGGGATTGGCCAGTCCTGTGCAGCTCATTGCAGACTCGGGAGGTTGGTGGGTTGGCTCGGAGGGATTGGCCAGTCCTGTGCAGCTCATTGCAGACTCGGGAGGTTGGTGGGTTGGCTCGGAGGGATTGGCCAGTCCTGTGCAGCTCATTGCAGACTCGGGAGGTTGGTGGGTTGGCTCGGAGGGATTGGCCAGTCCTGTGCAGCTCATTGCAGACTTGGGAGGTTGGTGGGTTGGCTCTGAGGGATTGGCCAGTCCTGTGCAGCCAGGCACTTTTCAAGAGTGACTGAGCACAAAGATGGAGGGAGGGAGGAGAAGGGGGGAGGTAGGCTTGGAGAGAGAGCGGGAGAGAGAGATAGAAAGGAAGGGAGAAGAGTGTGGGGAGAAGGAAGGGGGGAAGGATTAACGAGTAAGGAGAAGTCATGACTTGGCAAGGGTGATTGTAGTACACACACACACACACACACACACACACACACAACACACACACACACACACACACACACACACACACACACACACACACACACACACACACACACACACACACACACACACACACACACACACACACACACACACACACACACACACACACACACACACACACACACACCCACCTCCTCTGGGTTGGCACATAGACATGCAGGCCATGCCAGTGCAGGACTGTAGCGTATGAATCACGCGTGTGCTCCTTCCTCTGTCTTCTCAGTCAGCTTCCCGTGGAGCGGCTTTAGGTGCGGTTACCGTTGGCACTAGATCTCCAGGCCTACGGCAATTAACAGGGGAGTAGGCAGGAGGCCAGATGCAACTCTACAAACTTTTAACCTCTCCCTCAACTAATCCCTCCCTACACTAGCAACTCTCTCTTGTTCTTTCTTCTTATTCTCTCTCCTTCAGTCCCGCTCTTAATTTCTCCTCCCACACCCTCCTCTCCTTCTCTCTCCCTCTCTCTCCCCTAGTCCCCCTCTCCTTTTAAGTGAAGTCAGTGAGCTGACCTTTAAATAAGGGCTGGAACACTACAGCTGTTACCAACTTCAAAAGGCCGCTCGTTCAGAGTGGAGCCCGAACGGGGGTGAGGGGTGGGTGGGGGAATAATGTGCCTATTAAAACTTACTTAAAGCCCCTTTTAGTCCTGTGGCTCTCTGGGCCTAGCTAATCTGACTACGGACAGGCCAGCTATGTCTCCCCTTCAGGCCAGCCCAACTATGTCTAGCAGAAGAAGGAGAGACAACACAAAGATACTGTTCACTTTGACCCTACTATACAGTATCCCTCTTCTCTCTCGCCGACGGATGTGATCTTCCCACGATGCAGTGCTCTAACAGAGAGGTCACCTCAGAGACGCCTTCGCGCCCACTGGTTGTGTTTCATCAGCAGGTCACTTCACTGCTCTGCAAATGGAGCCTCACACATAACTGATTATACACTACTGATTAGCTCACTGCTGGCACCATAGTAAAGACCTTTGTAGGCGTTTTAAAGTATTTCACTTGGAAGAAGGTGGCTTAATGTAACATTTGAATCAAAGCATGGTCGGTGTTTCAGTGTACGGTATGTACCAAGGTTGAATATGTGATGCAGTATGAATGAATGTGTGGTATGGAGCTGCTGTGAACAGAAACCGCCCTGAATCACCTTCAACCCTGATATTTCTGGAGCCTATTAAAATAGTTCCCCATTTCATCCAAACACATCCAGTTACAAACTTTATGGCATTATTACTACTCAGTCCTCCCCCTCCTCCCTCTTCTCCCTCTCCTCTTCTCTTTCTCTCCCTTGGAGAGCTGAGCAGCCCCAGTGGACTGCGTGGTCTTCTCTTCTTTAATACGAACGCCAAGCCATATCAGAGCCCTCCTTCCCCTCCTCCCTCCCCTCCCTTCGACTGGGCTTCATCACGCGTGGGGAACATAGTAAAGTAAACTATGAGAGAGGGGCCTATAACTCGCACACTGCAGCCTTATTTCTGTAGATGAGCTATGGCCAGAATGGGCTCAGAGAGGCCCATTCTGGGATGCACATTTTCACTCCGACTAAAACACTTAAAAGTCAGCAGCACAGAGAAGAAAAAAACTGCAAACTTTAAAGGCACAAGCAGCTGATATAAATATCAGTAACAAAACAAGACCAGGGGACAGCAGAGGTGGAACTGCTCAATGAATTCCTTTTGCACCCAAATTAGTAGAAACCCACTCTGTTGGGGATGTGTGAAGCTTATCGTTTTAATCAGGGCTGATTTGTGCAGAGATTTAATGCGGGTATAAATAGGAATAGACTGCTTCTTGTGCGCTTTAGGAGAGTTGTGTAACATTCATCTCGGACACTAACCCATTCCTATGCTACCTCTCTTTTAGTTAACCACATGCTTTGAGCCTAGCTTGATTTAGACAACAGTAGGTAGTTAGTCATTATAATGGGTCCATTTTGTCACCTATTTCCACTAAACCTTGTTTCATGACGTAAGTGTTAAGGTGTAGTAGTATTTATGTACAGTATGTCTGTCCTGTGTATGTGTGCATATTTATGTCACACCAATAATTATTCGCCACAGTAAGGTTCTGTTGTGTCTCTGGTCCACGCTAAGCTGTCATTATGAACATGGCTGTCCAGCCTCCTCCCTGTCTCTCTGACTCGGTGCTGCTGACACTGTCTTCCTCAGCTCTCAACGCTTAATTACAGATCTCATAATGATGATGTCATGGCTGTGCTGTCTCCTGACACTCTCGGGCCCATGGACAGGGCTGAGTTGTCTCTCTTCCTCCACTCTCATAGCCTCTGTAGGTTTACCCTCGACTCACCCATCTTTTGTCTCACCCCTATCCCTCCTCTAACTGCCCTACAGGGACTCTTGTATCAGACCCATTGTCTTAATGACTGGTATCCTTCTATACCTCTGCCTCTTCTATACCTCTTTCCCTTCTATACCTCTGCCCCTTCTATACCTCTTTCCCTTCTATACCTCTGCCCCTTCTATACCTCTTCCCCTTCTATACCTCTTCCCCTTCTATACCTCTGCCCCTTCTATACCTCTTCCCCTTCTATACCTCTGCCCCTTCTATACCTCTGCCCCTTCTATACCTCTGCCCCTTCTATACCTCTTCCCCTTCTATACCCCTTCCCCTTCTATACCTCTTCCCCTTCTATACCTCCGCCCCTTCTATACCTCTGCCCCTTCTATACCTCTGCCCCTTCTATACCTCTGCCCCTTCTATACCTCTTCCCCTTCTATAGCTCTGCCCCTTCTATATTTCTTTCCCTTCTATACCTCTTTCCCTTCTATACCTCTGCCCCTTCTATACCTCTTCCCCTTCTATACCTCTGCCCCTTCTATACCTCTTTCCCTTCTATACCTCTGCCCCTTCTATACCTCTTCCCCTTCTATACCTCTTTCCCTTCTATACCTCTTTCCCTTCTATACCTCTGCCCCTTCTATACCTCTTTCCCTTCTATACCTCTTCCCCTTCTATAGCTCTGCCCCTAGTATATTTCTTTCCCTTCTATACCTCTTTCCCTTCTATACCTCTGCCCCTTCTATACCTCTTCCCCTTCTATACCTCTTCCCCTTCTATACCTCTGCCCCTTCTATACCTCTTCCCCTTCTATACCTCTGCCCCTTCTATACCTCTTTCCCTTCTATACCTCTTCCCCTTCTATACCTCTTCCCCTTCTATACCTCTTCCCCTTCTATACCTCTTTCCCTTCTATACCTCTGCCCCTTCTATACCTCTTTCCCTTCTATACCTCTGCCCCTTCTATACCTCTTCCCCTTCTATAGCTCTGCCCCTTCTATATTTCTTTCCCTTCTATACCTCTTTCCCTTCTATACCTCTGCCCCTTCTATACCTCTTCCCCTTCTATACCTCTTCCCCTTCTATACCTCTTTCCCTTCTATACCTCTGCCCCTTCTATACCTCTTCCCCTTCTATAGCTCTGCCCCTTCTATATTTCTTTCCCTTCTATACCGCTTTCCCTTCTATACCTCTGCCCCTTCTATACCTCTGCCCCTTCTATACCTCTTCCCCTTCTATACCTCTGCCCCTTCTATACCTCTTCCCCTTCTATAGCTCTGCCCCTTCTATATTTCTTTCCCTTCTATACCTCTGCCCCTTCTATACCTCTTCCCCTTCTATACCTCTGCCCCTTCTATACCTCTTTCCCTTCTATACCTCTGCCCCTTCTATACCTCTTTCCCTTCTATACCTCTGCTCCTTCTATACCTCTTTCCCTTCTATACCTCTGCCCCTTCTATACCTCTGCTCCTTCTATACCTCTGCCCCTTCTATATCACTGCCCCTTCTATACCTCTGCCCCTTCTATACCTCTTTCCCTCTATACCTCTGCTCCTTCTATACCTCTTTCCCTTCTATACCTCTGCCCCTTCTATACCTCTGCCCCTTCTATACCTCTTTCCCTTCTATACCTCTGCCCCTTCTATACCTCTTCCCCTTCTATACCTCTTCCCCTCTATACCTCTGCCCCTTCTATACCTCTTTCCCCCTCTATACCTCTGCTCCTTCTATACCTCTTTCCCTTCTATACCTCTGCCCCTTCTATACCTCTTTCCCCTCTATACCTCTGCTCCTTCTATACCTCTTTCCCTTCTATACCTCTGCCCCTTCTATACCTCTGCCCCTTCTATACCTCTGCCCCTTCTATACCTCTTTCCCTTCTATACCTCTGCCCCTTCTATACCTCTTCCCTTCTATAACCTCTTTCCCCTCTATACCTCTGCTCCTTCTATACCTCTTTCCCTTCTATACCTCTGCCCCTTCTATACCTCTTGCCCCTTCTATACCTCTTTCCCTTCTATTAACCTCTGCCCCTTCTATACCTCTGCCCCTTCTATACCTCTGCCCCTTCTATATCACTGCCTCTTCTATACCTCTTTCCCTTCTATACCTCTGCCCCTTCTATACCTCTTTCCCTTCTATACCTCTGCTCCTTCTATACCTCTTTCCCTTCTATACCTCTTTCCATTCTATACCTCTGCCCCTTCAATACCTCTGCCCCTTCTATACCTCTGCCCCTTCTATACCTCTGCCCCTTCTACCCATTCTCTCTTACCCCAGGTGTCCTCCTCTCTCTCCTAGTGTTCCTCATGCCCCCCCCCCCTGATCTTTAGTGTGCGCCTGGGATCCTATGTGATTATTTGTTCTGTGGACGTGGTTATTTAACTTCCGTGCTGAACAAGTAGATAAGGAGCTCTACAACAGTTTTGACAAGAATGGACTTGTGCCAAAAAAGAGGGAGAATAAAGTGTGTGTCTCTCGGTCTTGTTAACCGCATCATTTCCCACCATCCTCTCTGAGTGTGGAAGGTTTACAGGTTACACACTGCTGAGATGTAAATGTATATAAAAGGGTGAGGAAAGATGTTGATTTCTTCTTGTTGGTTGAAGTGTTTGAATTGTGTCGTCGAACCAGACGGTGTGAGGAAGAGGTAGACTGCATTCCAGGCGGTGTGAGGAAGAGGTAGACTGCATTCCTGGGTGACTGAACGGAGTGACTGAACGGTGTTAAGAAACGGATGTATACAGGCACGTGAATTCCTCCCGCAACACCTGAGAGGTGAGGTAGATGGTGACTGCAGGCCAAGAGAATGTTGATTACAAATCTGTGTGGACGTGATGTCTCCTGCTGCACTCTCCCACCTGGGGAATGTGTTACCTAATGGGCCACCAAACTGCCCCAAGACCACATCTCTTATCATAGATATTAGATGACCCAGCTGGAAAAGAAAAGCGCCAAAAAAGATGAATCCATCATGAGGAATAAGACCTGTGTAGAGAAACAGGATTGAAGCCTCTTTTTTTTCAGAGGAAAAGAATGGTAGGTAATGTTATCTTGTTCACATTTACAAGAATCCTGCGCGCCGAGGCTATGGGTTTCGAGTTTCTAATATGTATATAAAGTTTCACTGCACAATGGATCTTTGTGTAGTGCAAACTGAACCCACCCTCCTCCTCCCTCCTCTTGTAAAATAAATGCATTCATGTGCTCGTGGGGCTGCGAGGACTCAGGTTTCTGCTATCTTTGTGTTCCGTGTCGTCACTCGCCCCCACATCTCACACAGGCAGGCGCTCTGCCAGTGCCGCTTCCAGCCACGGATTAGGGAGAATCCGGGAAACAACAGGGTCCTGACAAAACGGCAGCATGACAGGTAACCGAAGTTGCACAGGGGAGAGAGGAGGCAGACGATAATTACGGAGCTTTTTGTTTTCTGGGCACTTTTAGCTGGCTACTTAAGTGCCTGATCCCAAATCTGTGCCTTGTAATTACAGTAGTGGGCCCCATTAGGGCAGAGGTCTTGGGGGGGATTATTCTCCTTCTCTTCTTTCCTTTGTGTGTGTCTATGTGGGTTTGAGTGAGAGTGTGTAGTGTAGTGTGTGTTTACGCAGGCACATTTGTGTCCGTGGTGTCATTGTGGTGTCTATCTAGCTGGCTGGTCAGTCTCCAAGCTTCCACTCACAGTGATAGTCTGTTCACTTCCTGGTCATGATGAGGCTGTGTAGCTCTGCTCTGAGCATGTGTAGTACAGCAGGGAGCCCCTCTCTTCCTGTGTCACACAGCCACAGAGCCAGGCAGAGGAGCAGGAAGAGAGGGGCCTCCCCCAGACTGATCCCCCTGTGTCCACTATCTTCATCCCCCACCTCTCTCTCCTCCCTCCCTCTTTCTTTCCCTCTCTCCTTCTCCTCCCCCCTCTCTCTGCTCTCTCCTCCTCTCCCTCTCCGTGCTGAAGTGGGGAGATTTGTGATGATTATGACAGGGCTGTCACAGTGATGAGCGGGCGGCGTGGCGTGTGTCATGTCGACTTGACGGGCCCTTTTGGTGTCACGTCTGTGGAGACGGGGCGGCGCCCGGGCCAGGCCGGAACAGGCACCAGATTAATGGAGGAGCAAGGCCTCTTACGAGCAAGGCCTCTTACGAGCAAGGCCTCTTACGGAGGGATTTGTAGTCAGCCAGAGATCAGGGGGCAAAGCCCGGCATTGTCTTTAAAGGAGCAAGCAGCGGGCCTGAGTAGGCAAACAAACAAGACAGAGGGACTAAACCACTGGGCACCAAATGTGGGTCGGCTGAAAATGACACATCGCTACCTCCACCTTCTGGGCTCGAGGCAGTAACATGGGCTGTCATGCTGTGTGAGATCCATCCCAACCAGCCAACGTGAGATAGATCCTGCCTCTTTAAGCTGCTAGCTTTCTTAATAGATTCTTAAGCACGGGCTTTAGTGCATGTTAAACCAGGATTACCCAATCAATTATGGCCTGTACCAACTAGGATTACTTAAAACACTACATTTTTCTTGTTTAGAGGCTAAAAGCAGGGCAAACTAAGGGAGCGGTGCTGCCGTTGATAAGAAGAGCAGTCTACCAGGGGTCACAGTGACTCCAGACATAGGATGCCGCGAGGCAGAGACAACACTCCAGCAGCATCATGGGTAGTGGACGGTCCAAATTCCTGCATATCGGCTCATCTGAAGATTTGTAGAGCTCAAAACTTTAGCATACTTAAGAGCTGGGAAAAGGGGAAATGACACTCACTTTTGGTTTGACACAGAGGTCTCCAGTGACATGGATCCTAGTAGTTGTGGAGAAAGAAGTCAGGTACCTGCAGCATGTTTAAGGTGCTGCCTGGCCATGAGAAGCTGTGTGAATGGTTGGAGTGTTTTGAGTGGGTGTGGAGAGCTGTGGGGGTGAAAGGGAAAAGTAATAAATATACATGGTCATAAGCTCTTCATCCATCTAGTCTTTCACTGAAGAACAGAGTGAGCTGGGCTGGAGCTAACCTTCCTAGAACCTGATATGGGGTGTGTGTGAGTGTATCTTTGTAAGTGTGTGTGTGTGTGTGTGTGACCTCCATCCGGATCCACCCCAGCCCACACCCGGCCTCTCACTGAACTCTGCTTTTGTTTACATTTTAATCACAATTAACAGCTGTAGCCTGCTGTACAATGCCTAACTAGCATGTATGGACATATACTTGTCAAACCAGATTTCTCTGCTCAGGTGTGTCTGTGTGTGTGTGTGTTTGTTTGCTTTCTCCAATGTGAACTACCTCACACTCTTAACATTCTGCTAGCGCTAACGCACTGAAGCCCTGTGTAGTCCTGTAGTCCTAAGGTGGCTCAATGTTGGCTGACTAGCTGTCCGTCATGTTAGGTCCTCTGTCTCCCATCACAGAGTGTTAGACCCTGGTCTGCAGTGAAGAGTCCCCTTTAGAGAGGCTGTGCTGGCCCTTTGAAAAGGCCTGGATGTCATTTTAACCTCTTCAGAGGGGTCAGTCCCTTTAAAGAGACTGAGTTCAAGACCATGGAAGAATCCTGCTAGACCTCTCTCACAACTCTACCTCCCCCACATTCCCTCACTCGTTCACCTTTCCCCACGTTGTCAGTCAGTGGTGAGTGACTGGTGACTAACAGGCCTCTCCTGAGAAGTCAGCTGTCTTAGAGGAAATAAAGAGTTGCCCAGCACTCAGTCAGGCCTAATAGGAATGTGTTATTGATGCTAGAGGTGGATGGAGCTGGGGCCCGGGCCGGTGAGTAGGCTGTGTCAGGAGGTGAAAGGGCCCGGACCACTCCACACGGTCCACTGTAGAGGGACAAAGGCCAGGCATACAGGCCAGGTGTCCTGTTACCCGGTTGGGGCTGAGTGGGGCCTGAGGCTGGGCCTGTGTTTATAAAACATTTATACATACGCATAATGCATACTGTATTATTTCTCTGTGTTCATAATTACTGAGGTTAATTTGATCTGAACTGGAATGCTGTTGAATGGTACTGTAGGTTCCCTTACACAGTTGTCAGTTTTTATCAAGTGAAAAGAGAGAGCCAAAAGGAAAGAAAAGATCCCAACAGAATCCAGAACTGGTGAGAACAGCAGAAAAACTAAACAAAAAAATGTGACTCTGTTTGTCCCCATTTTTAAATGAATCCTACTTAATTAAGAAGCAATGAGAGGCCACAGATAGCATTCCTTAATTAGCTTAAGCTGGCTGTTGTAACCAGATCCAGTGCATTAATGACAACACAGGCCCTGTGAAAAGCATCATTGTTCTCCAGATAATTGTCCTTTTAGTTAACACGGCCAGGAAAAGGCTGTCCTTGTTAGGGGAGTTGGCTGGGGCTGTGGACAGCCGGAGGGGAGGCAGGGATGGGACTGGGACTGGAACTGGCCCTGTGCCCGTCGTGACAAGCCCACTTGTGCCCTCTGCTGAAATCCCCTTGGCATGCAGGGGAATTAGCCTTCCCTGGGGTGAGGCAGGGGGGCCTTAATTATATACCCTGCATCTTAATGAATGAAGAGGGATCAATAAAATAAGGCAGATGTATGCAAACAGCATGCTGATTATGCTGCCTAATGACGCCTCGTGTTGCTGGCAGAAGAGACCTGGGAGGAGAGGGGGAAGGAGAAGGGTGGAAGTCAAGGTGCCAAAACCAGAGATGCGAATGAGTATGTAAAGAAATCTATTTGAACAATGTCAATATTCTAGACTAAATGTTTACCTACCTAGAAACAATGGATGTGAGTGGTGTTTGGCCTCTGAACTTACAGTGTTTCATTAGCAAGTTAGTTCCTGGATCAGATCTTATCTGTCTGGAGTTTTATATTTCGCTGGCAGACAGGGGAGAAGCACAGTGAATGTCAGGACAGACAGAGACAGAGATAGATGGGGGTTGTACGGGACAGAAGGGTTGGGGTGTACAGGGGTGGATGTGGGTGTAAGGGGGTGTAGGGCCAGGGTGGGGAGGCTGGTTGGTTTGGTTCACCTGTTTGGAGCTCGGCCTGCACCTCTGAGGTCTCCATTGTATCAAGCCAGCCAGAGCTGTTAGAAACTCTATACCTGCCTTTACGAAGAGAGGGAGGGCAGCCAAGAATGAACTGCTGCTTCATCCTGGCAGCCAACGACCATGCTGTCTGCCTCCATTCATGGTGAACATGAGAGGGGAGGGAGGGAGGGAGGGAGGGAGGGAGGGAGGGAGGGAGGGAGGGAGGGAGGGAGGGAGGGAGGGAGGGAGGGAGGGAGGGAGGGAGGGAGGGAAAAAGTTCAACAGTGCTGCTGATGAATCCCTCTAAACCTCAAAAGGAGGGAAAAGGTGGATTAGTTGAGGGAGGAATTATGTATCTTTGTCTGGGGGCTCGGTGTATCTGGTCAGGTTCTGCCAGGAAGAAAGACAGTGTTCTGAAGTAAAATAGATAAAACACACGTCTGCACTTCCTCATCGAGAGAGGGGGTGGCTGGGCTGGCGTTGGGCAGCGGTGTCCGATTACACAACGTTTCACATTTTAGCACTGCTCTCTCTTTTTGCTTTGTCTATGTAAAACTCTCTGTTATAAAACAACATTTAAGGGTGTTTTGTCCTCTTGTCTTTGAGGATGTCTGGAAAGAGCACCACTGGCCCATGGCCTGATGCCAGCAGCCCTCTGCTATAGCTACAGAGACTAGCTATATCATCAGATGTTTGTCAGTGGGAGTGGAGAAAATCACAGATTTGTGACAGGATGGGCATCCTCTATCTGAAAGACAGCAAGGTTGACTGTGTCAGGCCGCATTACAGTAATGAAACAGAAACTGGCTCCATCTCCAGCCAATTAAGCCTCCCTCTACGTAATGCATCAGATGCTTTATAGCACCTGTGTCCGAGCAGGCTGAGGGTTTGATAATGCACCCCCCCCCCCCCCACCCTTCCTCAACCCCTGGGTGACAGTGAAACCCTAGCACACCTCCAGAGGCCAGGACAGTCCGAGGAGAGACCAGAGAACAGGTGGTGACACCGCACGGCCCAGGAGTATATTATTGACCAGGGTCCAGTGGCAGGATTGATTGCTTTATTGTATTGCCATGAACCTCAGTGGCCGGAGACCTCTGGTTAACCCTGGCCTGGCCGCAGCGCCACAGTGACCCTCACCTTAGCTAAAGAGTTATGTGGCTTTGACCTGATCTCTGATTGGGAAGGGGTTGACCTGCCCAGCCAGACGCTGGACTGAGTGGACAGCTAATGTTGCGTACTCTTCATCTCTTCTCTCTGTGTCAGGCCAGCCTGCTGGGTAATTTAGAGGCTGGGGGTTGGCCGGAGCCGCCCTGCCACAGGACTGACCATGTGCCCTGAATCCAGACCCTCTAGACCCCAGAGATGACCTGGCGCTGTTCATCATGTCAGCAGAATGGGAGAGGGATCGAGACCAGGGACAAAATGATCATTCATCTCCACCAAATTACACCAAAAACACTGCATAATCAATACATCTCCATCACCCGTCCTCACCTCAGCCCTAATGGTCAAGCAGACGGCCGGGGTGCTCTCTTAGTAAAGGAGATTTATAGTCCTTACACCAAGCCACGGTGCTAAAAAGCCCATTTATCATGAAATATGGACGAGATGGGGTATGGAGACTCAGCTTCACTGTGGCTTCACTACACCCAGTAGAACTGAACCCCATGCCCTCTCTGTTGCATTCAACCACAGGCAAATGAGCTGCAGTTTTATGGAGGTAGAAGCGATAGTGGCTAACCTCGCACCCCAAATACAAGGAAAGAGGGGAGGCTGCACAGGGGGTGCTCCTCTTGCTTACATACAGCCCCCCTCCTTTCCCCCTTCCCTGTCTCACTCCTTATATGGCAGACAGACAGGTTCTCCTGCTATAACTCCATAATTTTAGCTGTCAGTCCCAGCTCCTCATCAAGGGGCTCTAGACAAGCACAGCAGAAGGATAAAACGTGCACTAAACAAGCTTGGTAAACAGTTGTTTCTGCTACATGTCTCCCCCCTCTCTCTCTCTCTACCTTTATTCTCTATCTTTGTTGTATTTGTTAGTTTCTTCAGTAGCAGCTTCCAAGGTTTCCCTCAAAGGGACGTTGAGAGAGAGAGAAGGATGAAGGCTTAAATGTTTGACTTACGGAGTCTTATTTTAACGATCTGAGAGACATCCGATCCCAGCTCCTCTACTGTACCTGCAAACAGCAACATGGCTCTTTGCTGTTTCATTCTCCCTGATAAACAGGAGGCAAGGATGGCGAGCGGAGAAGGGTGCGGTTTGAAGTGGATCCTCTAGTCCTCTTCAAAGACACATTTGTAGAGGGGGGGGGGCTCTCCTCAGAACTGGGCCCGGGTTCTGGAAAGGCTCTGCTTCATCCAGCTTTTCTGCTTTACCAAAGGGGAACGTCCAGAAGGCCCCAGAGGGTTGAACAATCACCTCTGTCCATCATCAGCCTTCATCAATCCCACTAGAGGCTATATATAGACCAGGCCTATTTACTGACTGCTATATTTGGATCACTAAGGAGATTTCTCTGTCATCGTGTTGGAGCACGTTGTTGTCTTCTATTGTTTTCATCAGTTTCCAGATGATGGTACAGAAGTTACATGATGGCAGAGCCTCCGAATGAAAGTGGGTGATGGAGGCCCAGCACCCTGTAATGTAATGGCTGTGCCCAGGAAGTGTGAGTGGTGTGTCTGTGTGGAGGCCAGCCTGGATCCTGAGACAGCAGGCAGGAGGAAGGAGTCAGGAGGTAGGGTAGGGTGTTTTGTTTTTACAGGCGCTCCCCACATACCTGCCCATGGAGGGGAATGCACTGCTGCCACGCCCACACAACGCAACTGCAGGCGCTATCTACTGCTAATTACCAATAATCATATAGTGGTGGCAGGACAAACAGGTGTAACCTATGTGCTCTGAGTGTCAAAACACCCTCCAACTCCCCACCACATCTTTCTCTCAAAGTACAAGAACAGAACTCCAGAGCATAACGTATTAAAGAAGCACCCAATAGACATTAAGGTGCTCTCTGTAAGAGCCTATCGTTTTTGATGTCTCTGCAGAAAGCACCTCTTTCCCTCCCTCACTCCCTCTGTTTCAATTAACACTCAGCCCCCATTACATTGATTGGGAGGGGTGTAGTATTGGATAGGTGAGCCATGAACACATTGATCACATTGACCGGACGTGTGAGCCATGAGAAATGGAACATGTTGAGCTGGAGCTTTCTTTCCTAGCAGTAGAGTGTTGAGAAAGTGCAAGCGGAGCGAATGCTGCTGCTGGTAGCCGTTGAGTGTGTGTGTGTGTGTGTGTGTGTGTGTGTAGGTGGTAGACTGGGCGTGGGTGTGTGTGTCGTTGTGACAGGGCTCAGTACGGGGGCTTTCATGTGGTTTCAGGGGGCTAATAGCGTGAGGCACACGCCACTCCTTAGCTCTTTTCTACTGGGGCCTTGAGTGTGGCAGTACTCTTTGTCCCCCCACGTGCAGACCCCACCCCTCCTCAACCCTCCACCCCTCTATAGCCAGTCAAAGGGCAAACCGCGCCGCCACCCCACCCCCCTAAAGGTGCACCTGGCATTATAGAGTCCAGTCCAATTAGGACTCCCCAATTACAGGTCCTGGGCCAATTAGTCACCCTCTCATCTTACACTGCCCCCCTCCCCCTTGCCCTCCCCCCTCACAGCTCTAATATTAGGGCATCTGTCAGGGATGGAGCTGAGCGCCCTACTAGAGAGCGTTGGTGGGGGTGGGGGTGATGTTCTTAACTGCATGGCAGGAGAAAGAATGTTCTCTGTTCCTGTGTATATTGTGTAGAGATAATGGTGGAGATGTAAATACCGGTAACAGAACATGAATCACGCTGCAGGTCCCATCGACAAACCCCAACACGCACATATATTGGAAGAAAAAATGAACTCTGGGTAATTTAAGCTGTCAAGTTGTAATTTGTTGTGAGACTCAACTTGAACTTCTAGGGCAAGACAGTTGGCCTTGCAGTACTTTTCACCTCTGTTACTATGTACACTGAGCTTACAAAATATGAGGAACACCTGCTGTTTCCATGACATAGACTGACCAGGTGAATCTAGGTGAAGGCTATTATCCCTTATTGATGCCACCTGTTAAATTCACTTCAATCAGTGTATATGAAAGGGAAGAGACAGGTTAAAGAAGGATTTTTAAGCCTTGAGACAATTGAGACATGGATTGTGTTTGTGTGCCATTTCAGAGGGTGAATGGGCAAGACAAAAGATTGAAGTGCTTTTGAACAGGGTATTGTAGTAGGAGCCAGTTTGTGTCAAGAACTGCAACGATGCTGCGTTTTTTCATGCTCAACAGTTTCCTGTGTGTATCAAGAATGGTCCACCACCCAAAGGACATCCAGCCAACTTGACACAAATTGGCGAAGCCAGCATCCCTGTAGAATGCTTTCAACACCTTGTAGAGTTAATGCCTGACGAATTGAGGTGGTTCTGAGGGCAAAAGGGGGTTCAACTCAATATTAGGAAGGTGTTCCTAATGTTTGGTACACTCTGTATGTGTATATTTGTCACTGTTTTGTGTGTGTGTGTGTATGTGTGTGTGTGTGTGAGCACTGTATTGTATGTGCATACTCGTGGCCCCTTGCCAGTTTCTTGCTGGCAGTTGTAGTGTCTCCTGCCTATGCCCAGTACACTGGCACCCTCGCCTGAGTGGAAACTCACAGCTCCAGAGAGGGATTTCATTCACAATATGGCACTATATCTGGCTGCTCTCCCTGACCACACACACACACACACACACACACACACACACACACACACACACACACACACACACACACACACACACACACACACACACACACAGAGTGTGAGTAGTGGAGACCTGGCAGCTGTGCTTTCCTCTGTAACATATTATCTCATCGTATGGGGGATTGAGTAGAGCAGTCCAAAGGCCCGGGGTTAAGATTCAGAGTGCTTTGGTTGTGATCTCTCAGCCTGGTGTTTCCTTTAGTATTCAGATAGCACTCTCCCCAGAGCTAGAGCTTGTTTATCTTGTTAGCCGGCATGCTCTTTCAATGTCAAAACAATGACATCATTAATTAAACGTGTATTAAATGCGCCATTTTCAAGGTCCACTAGGCAGTGCTTCTGAGCCACGCACATTCCCCCCAGTTTCTGCCCTGCATTTCTTACATGGGGAGTTATGTGAGTAACAGTAGTCAGTACTGTGTGGTATTTTTGTTAGTTTAGTTTAGTTTTTAGCCGTGCTCCCTCTGTGCTGTTTGTAAGTGGGCATGGGTTATTTCTGCTGGTATCATGGACTTACTTCTGTGTGGCGTCTCTGGTCACTGATCTGATACCCATCTCCGTCTGTCGTAATTGTGTGTGTGTGTGTGTGTGTGTGTGTGTGTGTGTGTGTGTGTGTGTGTGTGTGTGTGTGTGTGTGTGTGTGTGTGTGTGTGTGTGTGTGCACCCGTGTGCGTGCATGTACCCATATGTACATATGAGATAAGTCAACATTGCAAACACCTTAGTTTGCTCACTCTGGCCGCACAATAAAGAAGAACTTCAGCCAAACTGCCTGCATGTACACAGAACAGCCACCCCCAGTGAGTGAGTGAGTGAGCGAGGGAGAGGGTGAGTGAGCGAATTAGAGAGCCTGTTTGGTAACAGAACCAACAGTCACCAACCCCCACAGATAGAGTTAGCCTAGCTAGAGCAGCGCTACAGTTAGCTTAGCTAGAGCAGCGCTACAGTTAGCCTAGCTAGAGCAGCGTTACAGTTAGCCTAGCTATGGCTTACTCCAACCTGATCCTGTTTCCCTGGGGGCTGTTCCATCATCTGGGTTTGAGTTGATGGACAGCTGTTTATCTGAGCTTGGTGAATGGGGCCAGTTTGTCTCTCTCTCCCTCTGACTTTACTTGGTGTACCTCTGCCAAGGATAACTGCGAGGGTGTGGTCTAATTTGTCTGTTTGTTCTAAACATGTTCGTCGTTTCCTTTAATATACAGTGCCTTGCGAAAGTATTCGGCCCCCTTGAACTTTGCGACCTTTTGCCACATTTCAGGCTTCAAACATAAAGATATAAAACTGTATTTTTTTGTGAAGAATCAACAACAAGTGGGACACAATCATGAAGTGGAACGACATTTCAAACTTTTTTAACAAATCAAAAACTGAAAAATTGGGCGTGCAAAATTATTCAGCCCCTTTACTTTCAGTGCAGCAAGCTCTCTCCAGAAGTTCAGTGAGGATCTCTGAATGATCCAATGTTGACCTAAATGACTAATGATGATAAATACAATCCACCTGTGTGTAATCAAGTCTCCGTATAAATGCACCTGCACTGTGATAGTCTCAGAGGTCCGTTAAAAGCGCAGAGAGCATCATGAAGAACAAGGAACACACCAGGCAGGTCCGAGATACTGTTGTGAAGAAGTTTAAGATACAAAAAGATTTCCCAAGCTTTAAACATCCCAAGGAGCACTGTGCAAGCGATAATATTGAAATGGAAGGAGTATCAGACCACTGCAAATCTACCAAGACCTGGCCGTCCCTCTAAACTTTCAGCTCATACAAGGAGAAGACTGATCAGAGATGCAGCCAAGAGGCCCATGATCACTCTGGATGAACTGCAGAGATCTACAGCTGAGGTGGGAGACTCTGTCCATAGGACAACAATCAGTCGTATATTGCACAAATATGGCCTTTATGGAAGAGTGGCAAGAAGAAAGACATTTCTTAAAGATATCCATAAAAAGTGTCATTTAAAGTTTGCCACAAGCCACCTGGGAGACACACCAAACATGTGGAAGAAGGTGCTCTGGTCAGATGAAACCAAAATTGAACTTTTTGGCAACAATGCAAAACGTTATGTTTGGCGTAAAAGCAACACAGCTCATCACCCTGAACCAACCATCCCCACTGTCAAACATGGTGGTGGCAGCATCATGGTTTGGGCCTGCTTTTCTTCAGCAGGGACAGGGAAGATGGTTAAAATTGATGGGAAGATGGATGGAGACAAATACAGGACCATTCTGGAAGAAAACCTGATGGAGTCTGCAAAAGACCTGAGGCTGGGAGGGAGATTTGTCTTCCAACAAGACAATGATCCAAAACATAAAGCAAAATCTACAATGGAATGGTTCAAAAATAAACATATACAGGTGTTAGAATGGCCAAGTCAAAGTCCAGACCTGAATCCAATCGAGAATCTGTGGAAAGAACTGAAAATTGCTGTTCACAAATGCTCTCCATCCAACCTCACTGAGCTCAAGGAGGAATGGGAAAAAATTTCAGTCTCTCGATGTGCAAAACTGATAGAGACATACCCCAAGCGACTTACAGCTGTAATCGCAGCAAAAGGTGGCGCTACAAAGTATTAACTTAAGGGGGCTGAATAATTTTGCACGCCCAATTTTTCAGTTTTTGATTTGTTAACAAAAGTTTGAAATATCCAATAAATGTCGTTCCACTTCATGATTGTGTCCCAACTGGTTGTTGATTCTTCACAAAAAAATATAGTTTTATATCTTTATGTTTGAAGCCTGAAATGTGGCAAAAGGTCGCAAAGTTCAAGGGGGCCGAATACTTTCGCAAGGCACTGTAGGTGTGTTAGTGTTACTCAAGTCCCTCCTGGCCTGTGAGCAAGACCCTATGAGACCCTGGGTGATGAAGGAGGATCTGGGAGACCCTTTGTGGATAAATAGTGTGTGTGTGTGTGTGTGTGTATATGAGAGAGTGCGCGAGAAAGCGAGACACACAGTAAGCCTTCAGGCTTCTCCCCATGTCTCCCTCTCCCTGAGAGATGCATCTTTCATTGGTTTGTAGCCCCTGATCCTGCAGCTAATTACTCAGCAATGTAAATTACAGTAGGGCTGAGCTGAGCCCTGGCCCCTACTGGCCCTGTCCATCAGCTCCCTCTCTCCTCTCTTTTCCCCTCCCAGCTCTCCTCCCATCCCTCCACCCTCCCCTGTAGCTACCAGCTAAACAGAACAAGCCACATCTTAATATACACCCCTCTTTGAGGGAACCCGGGAATAAATCCCTAGCAGATGATATTTTCTTTACTCTCTCTCTCTCCTTCTCTTTCTCACTCTCCCTCTCTCCATCTGAACTGCTTACCCCCTGCACCGCATGTGAAGTTCAGAGTGAAAACATCTTTGGTTAATATTTAACTGCTAGGTCCTGGGGTAGACTGGTGGAGTGCGGAGAACTAGGCTAGTTGGACACACACACACAAACGAACACACAGCGGCTCAGTGAAGATGTGTGTCTGTTCTCTGAGGAATGTGTGGGTTCTCTTCCAGCCTTTGACCTTCAGACCCCAGGCTGACATGTGACTGAGATTCTTCAGCTCTGCAGAGGGCTGCAGGACACACACACAGACACAACACACACACTTGTATCTAGCCTGTCTGAAATAGAAGCCAGTCACTCGGGAGCAGTAGTAATATCCTGCACTGTGCCCACAGCCCTCCCCAATGAGATAAGACTCAAACCACGAACAAATAAAGAGCATTGAATTGGCTATAGGTGGAGGACCAGTGACTGTTCTAAGATGGTGCTGGGGCTGTAGTTCTCCCTGTGGAGCGTGGGTACTGTAGTGGTTCTCTCCTTGGCTCGGCTAGCTGCGCTCGGCAGGCCGCCCAGCTGGGAGCCAGATGTGGCAGGCATGTCATGTGGTGCTGGAAGGCAGGAGATAAGAGAGGCAGGGCCCGGTCTCTGGTTCGGGTCTGCTCCGCAGCGGTTCAACTAGATGTTGCGGTCGGTACGATCTGAACTTTGACAGGTTGTGTCATGCTTAATGCCTCACTTCCCAAATACAGCTCAGTAGGGCTGATTTATATCTAACAGGTGCTGCAGTGGGCAGGCAGTGCAGGGAGTGGGATGAGAGGAGAGGACGGCATGTGGCCATTTCATTAAGGCGGTAGAGCCAAGGGGAACAAGGACTATAGTGTGTGTATGGAGACGAGGGGCAGGACTCTGCTCTTTCTCAAACACAGCCACAGTCCACGGCCCCTCAGCTTGGCCTGCCTGGCTGGTTGTCACTTCACTCACTGCCTAGATCAAGCCCAACGAATAGAGGGAGGAGGAAGAGGGGACTCACAAACACTTCTCATGCTTCTTACAATATCAGACTGTTTTTCTTCCTGTCTCTCTGTTTCCTCTCTCTATCTCTGTTTCCCTCCCCCTCTCTCTCTCCATTTCCTCCCTCTCGCTCTGTCCCCCCCACTCTCTCTCTCTGTATCCTCCCACCCCTCTGTCTCTCTCTCTCCCTCTCTCTCTCTCTCTCTCTCTCTCTCTCTCTCTCTCACTCTCTCTCTCGCTCTCTCTCTCTCTATCTATCTCTCATTCTCTCTCTCTCTCTCTCTCTGTATCCCCCCTCCCCTCTGTCTCTCTCTCTCTCTCTCTCTCTCTCTCTCTCGCTCTCTCTCTCTCTCTCTCTCTCTCTCTCTCTCTCTCTCTCTCTCTCTCTCTCTCTCACTCTCTCTCTCTCTCTATCTCTCACTCTCTCTCTCTCTCTCTCTCTCTCTCTCTCTCTCTCTCTCTCTCTCTCTCTCTCTCTCTCTCTCTCTCTCTATCTCTCCCCACCCAGAGAGGCTGAGGGACTGTGTGTGAATTTCCAGCCCAGGCATCAATCTCTGAGCCCTGGCAGCCATCACAATGCCCGGCTTGTCTGTGAGAGTTGACGTGCCAACAACTTTGATCGTCTTATGTTTTTCAGTGCGGTGTCGGATTTCCCCCCAGCCGCCTATCAGAGCCCTGTGGTGTCCTCCTCACCCCTTCTCACCCCCCACTGTCTCCCTGCTAGAGGGATCACTACTGAGAGATGCCCTCGCTCTCTCCTTCTCCCTCAATTCCTCCCTCCCGGCTCCAGTAGCAGTCCCAGGGGTCCGTTCTCCTCTGGTCCTGATACATAGATGGATATTACCCCAGGACCAGACCAGAGAAGAGCAGGCATCCCAGGCCATTAGGACATTAGCCAGATGAGACCGGTCCATTGTTTAGTGTTTTGTTTTATGAGCAGGTCATTCTGTCTCTGCTGTTGGCAGTCAGTTGTTCCCACCCTGGGTATAGTGAGTCAGGTCCCTCAGGAGGTCTGGGGTTCAGTGCTGGCCTGGACTGCAGTGGTCTGCTGGGCCTGTCTGTCTTGGAATCTCATTGCTCCTCAGCCATCTTCAACACAATCCGGCTACATGGTTTGGTATGGTTACATTAGGAACGCTTGTGAATGAGTTCTGCTTTACTCCTTGAATTGTTTTTGCATAGCTGCAGTTTTCCGCGGAGACTAAAATGTCGTTTGATGTTCTAACACTGAACGCAGAGCGTCGAGGCCTCTTTCAGCGCCGCCCTCCAGGCCACCTTGTTACACACTTAACAACTTGTTTTCTCTTTGTGTTTTTCTTCCCTCTTCCTCTGTTGACAGTTCCTCACCGCTGCTCTGCTCTGAAGGAATGCGCGTCACCTCTCAAAGTTTAACTTGGCTTCTGTCCTTGTAGACCGTGAGGCAGGTTCTGAACCTTTTCTAACACGGTGATTGCATCAAGATATGATTTATGAGTGTTCTGTGTACAAACCGCCACACTGTTAACGATGACGTGTACCATCTGTAGGTAGACAGGTGCTGAATGGCCTTGACTCCAGAGACATATAGTCCCAATGCACCTTCTCATAGTTCCAACTGCAGTATCCTCCCTCCCCTGACATTCATCATTTAAATGGAACTAGACAAGAAATGGCAGATAGTAGTCGCCTAAAAGTCCCAGTTGAAAATGAAAGGGATCCGGATATGACGACTGTAATTTCAGCTGTCATCTCCTCTTTATTTATGTCTCCAGTGAGAATGAGCCTGGGTAGCCTCACTAGCCTGGGAAGCTGCATAGCTCCATGTAAAAATAGCCTGTCACTAAGTGTGAGCACGGATACCTAACTGGAGCTGTAGTCCAGTGTTGTATGAGAATAGCCAGGCATTACGCGCCAGTGGGATCACTAGTGCATCTCTTTAATTCTCCCTGGCAGTCCCAACTCCCACTCCCACTCCTGAGTTATTCTTTCAAAATGGAGCGGCCTTCACATTTCTGGCTAACTCTAGGTCTGTTCTCTCGTCTTTGTTTTCTCCAAATGCCCGGACGTTGAGTGTCCCAACACTCCTCCTTCGCTTCCTTCTATTTAAGCACAGGACACATTATTCCTTTAACTTTATTAACATACCATAATTCTTTAAAGCAGGAGAAAGCTGCAGAAATTAGTTCTCCCTCGAGGTTTATTGTTTAAAACGAGCACAGCTCTTTCCCAGCATAAGAACTTCAACTAAGCAGACAGGAATTCAGGCCTGGCCTCATAAAATAAGTATTTGTGTACCAGAAAGATTTTCGTTTTTTCTTTCCAAATCTTTGTCATTAATGACTTTAGCAAATGTGTAGTGGAGAGTGAATGGAGAGGCTGTCCAGGGTCTTCAAAGGAACCCTGTAATTATTTATCCAGGATATCCCGCTCTAGAATTAGAGGCTGGGTCACCATTGGCTTTCATGCCTTTTTTCTGCAAAGAAATCATTTCCACAGAATGGTTTCACTGGGACACCCTCTAATCCCTACTCTGCTTTCTCTGTGTGTGTGTGTGTGTGTGTGTGTATGCGTGCGTGCGTGCGTGTGTGTGTATGTGTGTGTGTGTGTGTGTGTGTGTGTGTGTGCGTGTGTGTGTGTGTCAGAGCTAGGGTGCATGACTATATTATGTAGGCTCATATGCCTCAGCCCATGTTTCATTCTGATGTGTGGAAAGAGATCGTAGTTTTTAGTGTCCATTCCTTAGACATCATTCTCCACACATTAGGTCCAGGTCTCAGCTCTCACCCCCAGACAGCTGTCACCCACTCGGGTTTCTTGTGTCATTTTGCCTTTACATGCTTCTACACCTGCATTGCTTGCTGTTTGGGGTTTTAGGCTGGGTTTCTGTACAGCACTTTGAGATATCAGCTGATGTACGAAGGGCTATATAAATAAATTTGATTTGATTTAACACCCTCCTCAGGTTTAAACTCTTAACAAAATTCTGGTCCTAACCCGAACCCCCAGTTTGTCTGGTGGCACTGCTTCAGCCATTGTCTGCTAGGCCTGGAAGCTCTATGTAACCCTCCAGCTCCCCCCTTCATTGTCCCCCTGATATCCCTAAATACCCCTGTGGGTGGACCAGATCTGGGCTTCCCTGGCCTTCATATAGCTGGCTTATTGTCACAGCTTAACCACTTGTGTCTATGTAATATACAAAAATTTATGAGGCCTTGCCCACTAGTTTTGCTCAAAGCCCCTCAACAGTCCATACGTGTGCGTGTGCGTGTGCGTGTGTGTGTGTACATGGATGTGTTGGCGTGTGTTCCGTGCCCCTTCAGGCTGTTCCAGAAAGGGAGTGTGTCCTTTTAAGAATGCTCTTCTGAGAATATTTGTCTAATTCCAGGTGCCAGCGATCCCTGTGTTTTACCAGGTGCAGGCCTGGATCATTACAAAGGTATTTGTTTTCCAGATTACATGGTGCGGCCCAGGATTAAAGGCGCGTTATCCCTGTCCCCCTCTGTCTGTCAGGCCCTGATCCCCAGTGTGGGGCCTGGCTGCCTGTGTCCTGCCTCAGTCACACTGGAGGCTAGGCTAGGCTAGCCTGGCTCCTGGTGCCGTTAGGGATCTGTCACGCCACAGCCCAGAATAACCGACCTCCCAGCCTGGGCCACTGTTGGCTGTAAGGGTGGTGGAGGAGGAAGGACAGGAGCTGTACCTGTCAACAGAGGCTGGGTATGCAGATCAGACTTTCACCCAGCCGTCCTTAATGGGACGAGAAGTAGTGTGGTAAGGACTTTTCCTTGTCCGCCCCTATCCCCTCAATCCCTGGGGTTTAGGATGGGCCGGACAGGACAGGGGAGCTGGCTGGGAGGTAGAGGGGGGTAAGGGCCTGGGGGGTAGCGGGGGTCAAGAAGTCCAATCACAGTCTCCAGTATCTGGACAGCTGAAGTCCTCTCCAAAACGTTTACATAGAGCCTTGCGATTATGATAATAAACAGTTTTATCATCGGCCTCCCAATCAATAATGTGGCTTCTTAAGGTTTAATATTTCAATAGTATTGATCATCTTAACAACTGTGTTTGCGGTTGGCTTGCCTCTACTGTAGGCCTGCAGGGGACTACAACAAACTGTGAGCAGCAGTTTTTCTTTACAATACAGTTTTTCTGCAGCTATGACTGTTTAGCATGTATAGACACCCTCAGACCAGCGTCTCACCTCATAGAACAACTATGTGGGATCTTCTCTCATTCCATTCAGTCCTGCTCTATACATGGCTGCCTATCATTTACAAGCATCTAAGCGCCTATAACACTAAAACAGTCCTGCGCTTCTTGCGGCCAGTCCTCTTTCCCCCCTTTCCACCCTCATCCTGTTGCAACCAAATGAAATGGACTGAGCGAAAACAGAGAAGTTGAAGGCTCCAAAAGCCCTGTAGTTAGCACATTTAACTTCCATCCTCTCTGGAGAGAAGGCCTGCTTCCCTCATATTTAAACAGGGGGAGATTTGATAATTAGTGAAAATGAATAAAAGGCCTGGCAGACTTTGATCAGAAACATCTCCCCGTTCCCCCGCTGACCTTTGACCTTTGGTTGGAAAGGTGAGTGGGTCTGTGAGTAGGGAGTGGAGGAAGCTTGGACTAGGGAGTTGTCTTATCTCTCTCTCTCTCTCTCTCTCTCTCTCTCTCTCTGGGAGTCTCTTCTAAGCTGATCTTCCCAGGAATGGGTAGGAATGGGTAGTCATGGCACTAATCAATCAGACTGTCGTGCCAGACTAACCTTTCCACTGGGCTCTGGAATGCCCCCTGTGTCCCTGTTTATTCCACACTCAGCCCTGTGAGAACATTTTCACAGCATGCTATGGAATAGGAGTACTTTTTATACAAGACCATCACTAATCAGTCAACTTAGCCTGCTTGTCTGTCTGTCTGAACTGGGGCAGAGAGGGTGGACATGTAATTAACTGATCAGCCAGGTGTTTGTGAGCCTCTGTTAGCAGGTAAAGGAGGGCCCCCCCCCCCCCCCCCCCCCCCCCCACACACACACACACATACACACACCCACACACACACACACACACATGCTCCTGCTAACCCAGGACCCCCCTGCTGTGTTGTGGCGCATGCTGTGCCTGCTCTGTGCACCAGGTTGCCTGGGGGCCAACGTAGGTTTTTGCGGTGTGAGCATGATCGCCCATCTCTGATTATACATCCATAACTTTATCCCAGAGATAATTTATGCATTTACTGAACACAAAGCTTTATCTAAACGAACCACTGGGGACATCACATGGAAATAACACAGCGCCGACATCCACTATGGTTTGTTAAAAGGAAAGATAGCTCGCGGCTGCAGTAACGAGGTTATTTTTGTAGTTATTAAAACAGTGTCTTCTCTGTTTCATTTTCTACCTGACACTTTGCAGAAACTCGCATGCTCCTCCGTAATCTGGAGTCCAAGGTCACAGATCAATTAAAGACAACTGTGATTGCATACAATGTTAAAACAGAAGAGTGGCTTTAGTGCAAACGAATCGCTTAACAAAAAGAACACAGCGAGGAAAACCAATGTCTAACAGTATGCATTTTTAATCTGAATGTATTCAGTCTGCTCCCCTTCTCCCTCTCTGTGGTGTGAGTGAGGTTTCTCTCATTTGTACTCCCAGTCTGCCACAGCTCAACGGCCCCCCCCATGCTGCCTGCTAATTGGCGGGAGACTGGGAGCTTCCTGCTGTGTGTTCGCTGCTTCCCTTCACTTTGCCATCCCACCAGCTCTTTCTCCACAACTGAGTAATTAACCCACAGCTAATGAACTACTTCTAATTACACACCACTGTTTCCATCGCACCCTCCAAAAGTGAGGAGACACTCTGCCGCCACGTTCCAATCCGTTCTGGAAGGCTTTGAACCTACCTGCTCTCTGATTGGTGCGGTTGTTCAGACTGTCAGGAGCTATATCACAGCCCTGCCACTTTGTTCAAATCAGTTCACCTCTGTTGTGCAACACGGAATGGATTAAGAGAATCTGATGATGTTGCGTAAACGATAACAGCATTTTCAAGGTTCTATTTCAAGTCCATGAACAAAGGAGGCAATTGATACTACAAAATCAATTTGCTCATACTTTCTCTGGCCAAAGAAAAGCAGTGTAAGAGCTGAATGGTAACAGGAATTAATGCTGTGATACAGAATGGCCTGCAGTATACCAGTACACCTCCAGGGTGCTTTACTGTGCCATATAGTAGTCAGCAGGGCCATTTTTGGCCCAATCTTCATCTCATTCCAGAATTTTGGCAGGAAATGTTTTGTAACTGCAGTGATACATGCTGGGAATTGTAGTTTGGCCCACATCCTCTCCTCAGAGCCTGGGACCTGAAGGTGTAGTGGTTGTGGCATGACAGATACAGCATGCTTCAGATAGCCCTGCTATCAGCTGCTTAATGTACAGTACTCCCAGCCACACTACACTGACCCCCCCCCCCCCCCCCCCCCCTCACTATACTCCCCTCTCTCCTACCCAGTCAGAGCCCTAGCCTCAGCCTCGGTCTTGACACAGCCACGGCTATTTCTGTTCCACAGACTGATAGCTCCAACTGCAGATCATTGATTTTACGGGAAGCCCTGTTTACAGACTGAGTGCCATCGACCTGAGGTGACTTTTTGCCTCCTGAAGTAGGAGCAGCACTGGAGCATCCTTGTGTCTGTGTTATACAAAGACAAACACTGGCCTGATTTGAAACACTTTGATGTACTGTGTTAGGAATCATACTTAATTAGCATTGTAACATATTTAGTTAATTGTGTAAAAACTAATTGGCCTAGATGTTAGTACAGTATATAGTAGAGAAAATTGGTCTGGGGGTGATAGGGACAGCCGGTGTAAGGCCGAGGCGGCAAGGAGGAGAGAAGCAGCCTGTGCCTCAATGTAGTCCCTTAGGAAGATCCCACCATCTAAGGCTTAGGGATGAGGGTAATACCTTATGTTGGGCATTACCATAGACTTAAGGCAAAGAGTGAGATGTATGCATACATTTCATTGTTGATTAATTGGAGTAAACCTTGGAGAAGAGCCCCTGTTCATTCTGCCTGAGGACTACAATGGTTCCCCCATCGATAAGCACGTCCCCTGTGCAACATCAAAGGCCCTCCCTGATTTATCAATAAGAAGCCTTCCTTCCCACATTTTCCTTTAACTTGCTTAGCATTTACACCATTGATTTTCCAATAAGCACCCATACCCTGCGGTGGCTGGCCAGGCCGAGGCTCTGTGAGATGGCTCAGACTCACACAGACAGCCCTCCTGAAGGACAATGGGAGATGGGTGGGGGGGGTAGTGGCTTTTTGGGTATTTATATTTTTCAAGGTCTCCCCTCAGCTAGAAAGCCTGTGGTCTAGGTGTAAATGGAGGGGGGTAAGGTGGGGTTCAGGTCCAAGCCCGATGGAGGTGTTCTCAGCTGGGGCTGGGCCAGAGTTAATTCCCCAGGAGACCCTGGTTCTCCCTGGTCCTCTGGAGGCCTGGCCCCCAGGCAGGTGATTGTGCATGCTTATAATCAGATGGATCCTTAGCCTTTAATTCCTCCCTGGCTTGGCCGTTAAATCCCACATAATGAAAGGGCCCATAAATAAAAACTTATCTCATTTTCTGCAACATGACAACCAGATCCACTCTCTGACAGTGTTCATTAGGACCTGGGCCCTTTCAATAGGCTCAACCTTATCTGCTCTGTTAAGGTGCGGGAGGAGAACATAATGCTTTTTATGCCTCTAAGTCAGAGACAGGTGAAAAGAGGGTCTGGCATTTGACTTCTGTAGAAGAGATGTGAGGATGGGTGGGAGGACTGCCCCCTATGGCCAGGTCTTGTGTAGTGTGTATGGACATGCTCCCTCCCTTTCTCCCAGAGTCCAGGAATCCAGGCTTTTCTTCCCTCTGATTATCTCTTATTGTGAGTTGAGGCTTGTTTTGGCTGCTTATTGTTTGTCTCTCAGCCCAGTGGGCCCGGTGAGGGAGGGAGAGAGACAGAGAGAGTGAGAGGGGGGGGGGGACACAAGTGCAGGGTTGGAAAGCACAGGCCATGGCAGGAATCCTGTTGTTTTCCTTTAGCAGCAGCTCAGATACCAGTATGCAAAGGAAAAGTCCAAGTCATTTGCATAGTACAGTACCTAACCTTGGGCGTTAATGTTAACATACTGCAGGCAGTACTACCTTTACCGGCATGATTCATCCTTTTAATGTGTGTTTATTATAGCACAGAAACACTTTGCCCCATACTTCCCACTTTGCCCTTCCAGCGCTCCTGTCAGTCTGTCCATCTCCCTCATTTAGTGCCTTTGAAAGATTCCAACTTTTCCTGCTCTAAACAGGTGTCGCTTAGCGAGCAGACCTCCTGAAGACAAACAGGTAGATAGCTTTGTATCAGCTGGCCCATCTGCGACTCTCCGACTCCAGACAATCCCATTGCACATCAGTAACCACCACAGGTTATTGAATTAGACCATCTTGATTTTAAAGAGCAATCCTGTTTTCTAGTAAGCAGTGGACACGCTGAGCTGGCTCAGGCCACGGCTCAGCCTCCATCACTGGCCAGGGGTCATCCTCCTCTCCTCTCCCACTCTAATTGCTTTAGACACATTACAAGGACATGATGCTAATAGATGCATAGTGCACACACATATAGTTATACAGTAGCTACATGCTAGCACCGCTGTTTAAACTCTAGGAGCCATAAAGGGATATTGGACAAAGGACTAGAGAAATGTAGTGAATGAGGGATGTAAAGTAGTAGTTTAGGCTGGTGTGCTGTGTGTTTTTCCACCCCACCCCTCTGTGGGCTAGCTAGACGCCCCATGTAGCAGGCAGTGATGTGGGCACAGTGTTCGGGGCATGGTCAGGACAGGCAGTGATGTGGGCACAGTGTTCGGGGCATGGTCAGGACAGACAGTGATGTGGGCACAGTGTTTGGGGCATGGTCAGGACAGGCAGTGATGTGGGCACAGTGTTCGGGGCATGGTCAGGACAGACAGTGATGTGGGCACAGTGTTCGGGGCATGGTCAGGACAGACAGTGATGTGGGCACAGTGTTCGGGGCATGGTCAGGACAGACAGTGATGTGGGCACAGTGTTCGGGGCATGGTCAGGACAGACAGTGATGTGGGCACAGTGTTCGGGGCATGGTCAGGACAGACAGTGATGTGGGCACAGTGTTCGGGGCATGGTCAGGACAGACAGTGAGGTGGGCACAGTGTTCGGGGCATGGTCAGGACAGACAGTGATGTGGACGCAGTGTTCGGGGCATGGTCAGGACAGGCAGTGATGTGGGCACAGTGTTCGGGGCATGGTCAGGACAGGCAGTGATGTGGGCACAGTGTTCGGGGTATGGTCAGGACAGGCAGTGATGTGGGCACAGTGTTCGGGGCATGGTCAGGACAGGCAGTGATGTGGGCACAGTGTTCGGGACATGGTCAGGACAGGCAGTGATGTGGGCACAGTGTTCGGGGCATGGTCAGGACAGGCAGTGATGTGGGCACAGTGTTCGGGACATGGTCAGGACAGGCAGTGATGTGGGCACAGTGTTCGGGGCATGGTCAGGACAGGCAGTGATGTGGGCACAGTGTTCGGGGCATGGTCAGGACAGGCAGTGATGTGGGCACAGTGTTCTGGGCATGGTCAGGACAGGCAGTGATGTGGGCACAGTGTTCTGGGCATGGTCAGGACAGGCAGTGATGTGGGCACAGTGTTCGGGGCATGGTCAGGACAGGCAGTGATGTGGGCACAGTGTTCTGCGCATGGTCAGGACAGGCAGTGATGTGGGCACAGTGTTCGGGGCATGGTCAGGACAGGCAGTGATGTGGGCACAGTGTTCTGGGCATGGTCAGGACAGGCAGTGATGTGGGCACAGTGTTCGGGGCATGGTCAGGACAGGCAGTGATGTGGGCACAGTGTTCGGGGCATGGTCAGGACAGACAGTGGAATCTGGAGGAGGGGCTGATGGAACAACAGATTACAGGAAAAGGTGTGAAGGAGATCCATGTTCAGACAGAATGGGTGCTCATCTCATTGCTACTTCTTCTCATTAGACAAATCACCCACAGGAAAGTTTGTTCCTTTTTTTGTAGTTAGCTGCAGAATATGATCCAGGTGTCCTAGTGTTCTCTTATTAATGGAGCAGATAGTAAATGCAGACTGACCTGGTTACTATCCCCTCTCTCAATATGGCAACAAATCATGTCTGTCTGGATCAAGTAATCCTCTTAATAAGCCTACTATCTTTCATTCTGAATGCAAAGCAACAGAGAGGTCATCAGTGTGGCTCTGTCTGTGTGGAGTACAAACAATGAGAGCAGGTGGACATGGGCTGACACCAAATGGTTGCCTACCTTCACTGTTTTCAGTGGAAGATCCTGCAACTACTACACCCGCCTTGTCTTCATTACGCTCAGATAATGCAGTTAAACATACAATATCGGGCTTCTTATCAAACCAATTATGTGCATTAATTACACCTGATTAGAATTCACTCCTCCAGTCAGGGCAGACGGTCATAATTAGCAAATCCAGTCAAAAGACGAAGGTGCATGCTAAAAGACTCGCCCTGTTGTTTGAGTAGCATAAGTGCATATAGGGGGGGGGGATTTTCTATCAGACATGAATGAAGAGTGAGGCAGACATGATCAATCTCTCCAGTGTGGGCCAGCCCTCTCTAGTTAATATGATAGGGGGGTGGGGATAGAGCCACACTGTCTGATCACAGCTACAATTTGCATCCCTAAGTAAGTAAATAAGTAAATAAATCAAGTGGCGGCAGCGAATGTGCTAATCAGCCGGGACATGGCGGCTGGGCTGAGCATGTTGCCGGGAAACTTTGCTCATGTAATATTCAGTACTGGCTGGGTTAAAGGGCAGGCCAGAGTTATTGGTTTCAGCCCGGTCGCCCCCCTTTAATCAATGCTGCCTGCATCCCTTTAATACAATTATTAGCTCAGCAGTATCTCGCGCTATCATTTTATCTCCTCGCCACTCTAAATTGCGGCCTGTGTATTGCTGGGCCACTGGTGCTCAGGGCATGGCCAGCTCCTGAAAGCACAGCTCCCATTTATTCTTTCAGAGGCAGAGGATGGCTGGAGTGTTTGAAACCAGGCTGACCGAGGAGGTGGATGCCAGATCTAAACACAGCTGCATTTCAGACCCAACCCAGATGGTGTATTTTGGGCTTTACTGAAAACATTGCCTTTTTTCCTCTCCTCCTCTTTGAGAGAGTGTGTATGTGAGGACACAAGTAATTACCTGCGTTGCATACTGTTGTGTGCACTCAACGAGAGAGAGGAGTGGGTGATGTGTTTTTCTATGCATGATTTCTCTTATTTCAGTAGGAAGGGAGAGGGCTGTAAAATGGCTGTGAAGTTATCAGCAGTACCCTTCACTTCTTCTCTAGTTATGTAAATGTATCATGTCCTGATGGGTGGTTTCTCTGTGTCTAATTATCGCACAGTGAATCTATTTTATCCATTAAGTTAGGCCTGTTTCTCCCTCTTTCTGACTGGAAGTTAATTAAAAACGGATGTAGGATTTGGAGAATGTAAGATTAGGGGTGTTGTTTGGAAGGTGAAGATAAAAGATGGTAACTTCCTGATATGGCAGGAAGATGAATCGTGGGACGACTTATTAGTGCTCGTCTCAGGTATTGTGTTTAAGTACCTAATCTAACATAATGAGCACTCTGTCATTTACCTAATTAGATCTCACACTTTTGGCTCTCACCCGATGCACTATACATTAAATGTGTTCTTCTCGCCTGGGTTCTATAGATAGATGTTCCTTTGAAGGTGCTTTTTATCCCCCTTTACGTGATGAGAGCATTAGGGGGAAATATGGAAGTACTTAGGATGAGAACAATGCTATGGGTTATGTTTATGAAAGGAGTTTATACTATCTTAGGAAGAGAGACTGTATATGTGTCCTTGTTGATAACCATGGTCCTTTCATATATGCATTACCATTAGAATCTCTTACCAGTCTCTCTCTCTTCTCTCTCTGTGTCTTCAGGCCTGGATGCGATGAACACCTCATGTAGGCATCAGCATGGACAGCTGTGAGTCTCCCGTGGTTTCTGGGACAGACGATGGGCTCGGCTCCTCCACCACCTCCCAGCAACAGCAGCAGCAGCATTACCCTCTGCAGACCTGGAACGATCACTCTAACTCACAGGTCCCTCCCAGCAGCCAGCCCTCTTCCCTGGAGCCCCTGTCTCTCTCTGCACCCTACCCCTCTGTGAGAGAGCCACAGCAGCAGCAGCATCCAACCCGGACCCCACCCCTGGCCCACAGCGACAGCTCCGCCTCAGGCCAGCTGCACCCCAGAAGAGAGGAGCTCAACGAGGAGCAGGAGGGAGTGAACTGCGGAGAGGAAGAAGAAGAATTGGAGGACTTGGATGAGATGGAGATCGACAGCTGTTTCCCAAGTCTGCAGCCCTTCCCCGGAGTACCCATAGCTCCTGGAGGAGGGGGCATGCCCACGCTGCTACGCCAGCAGCCCAACCGACGAAGGGGTGTGGCGGAGAGCGGGAGTGAGGAAGGCGAGGAGGAGGAAGAAGAGGAGAGCAGTGATGTGGAGAACCTGGCTGGAGAGATAGTCTACCAGCCGGACGGCTCAGCCTACATTGTTGAAAGTCTCAGCCAGCTGATCCAAAGTGGAGGGGGTGCGGTGCCCGGCCTGCTCCCCACAAACTCTCTCCCCGTGGCGGGGAAGCCGGGGGAACCTGCTGGGACCTCATCCTCGGTATACCCTCAGATCATCAACACGTTCCACATAGCCTCGTCGTTCGGGAAGTGGTTTGGTTCCTCAGACCAAGGTTTCCCCAATACCTCCACCCTGGCAGGCCTCAGTCCTGTCCTGCACAGTTTCCGCGTCTTCGATGTGCGGCACAAAAGCAACAAGGATTACCTGAACAGTGACGGGTCTGCCAAGAAGTCCTGCGTATCCAAAGATGTTCCCAACAACGTGGATTTCTCCAAATTTGATGGGCTGGCCCTCTATGGCAAGGGAAAGCCCATCCTCATGTGTTTTCTCTGCAAACTGTCCTTCGGCTACCCGCGGTCTTTCGCTACTCATGCCGTCCACGACCACCGCATGACCCTGTGTGAGGATGAGAGGCGACTGCTGGGGGACAATAAGGCATCTGCCATCATCCAGGGCATCGGGAAGGACAAAGAACCCCTCATCAGCTTCCTGGAACCAAAAAACAAGAGCTTTCCTATGCCGGCACCCTCCACCATGGTCCCCATGAACTCTGGCCAGAGCTTCTATGGCACGTTCAGTGGGATCCACCTGGAGGCAGGGAGCAGCAGTGGGGGCAGCGAGGCCCTCCTGAACAAAGACTCTGACTCCTCTGGCCTCCAGCAGCAGCAAGGCTCCCTCCTCTCTCTGGGGGGGCTGGGCAACCCCAAAGCACCTGCTCTTACCTCAACCCCAGGCCCTGCCAAAGACTCCAACACCCTGCCCAAGCAGGGAGGGAGAACAGAGGGGCCTGCTGGGAAAGAGGGGATCCGCAGGCGGGAGCACGGGGACAAGGAGGGGCAAGAAGGCAAGGTACGTTTTGCTAGCCAGGAGGGGGGCTCGGAAGAAGAGGAGGAACTGTTATTAGAGGAAGAGGAAGACGAGGTGGAGGAAGAAGGAACTGCGCTGGCCTGTGTTGGTAACAGTAGCAGGGGCGGTGGAGAAGTGGGGAAACCGGCTGTATCAAACCAAAGCATTTCCAAATCTCCTTTATTAATACCTAGTAGCGCTCTCCAGCCTACTGCCTGCCCATCTGCAGCCAGCCCCACGCTCAACAGCAAAGCCCCAGCTTCCACTTCTTCTTCCTCTGTCAGGGAAGAGGGCTCGGCAGACGGTGGGGGGAGGACCTCGGAGCTCCCTCTGAGCTTTAACTGCCAGGGGCCCACTGTCCCCATGGCGATGGCAGCTGCAGCCAGCAGAGGGAGCGAGGACTTCGCCGCTGGCACCTCCTCACCTCTGGCCTCCAACTCCGCCGCCGACGAAAGTGCCAATCGAGATAGTGCCACAGCTCCTGAACCAAATGATTGCCCGGCAGAGGGAGAGGAGGACAGCGGAGCCCTTCTGCACCATCACCACCTGCACCATCACCACCACCACCTCCACCCCTCAGCCCACTCCCACTCTCACCCACACCCCCACCCAGGGGGGTCCTGTGAAATGGGCGGTGGCGGTGAGTGCCCTCAGAACCACGGGCCTGGAGGAAGTGGGGTGGAATGCCCCAAATGCGACACCGTCCTGGGCTCCTCGCGGTCCCTGGGCGGACACATGACCATGATGCACTCGCGCAACTCATGCAAGACACTCAAGTGTCCCAAGTGCAACTGGCATTACAAGTACCAGCAGACCCTGGAGGCCCACATGAAGGAGAAGCACCCAGACTCCGGTGGCTCCTGTGTGTACTGCAGCAGTGGCCAGAGCCACCCGCGTCTGGCCCGTGGAGAGAGCTACACCTGCGGATACAAGCCCTTCCGCTGCGAGGTCAGTACTTCAACCTAGTCAGTTGAAGATCCAACCTAGTCAGTTGAAGTACTGACCTCAGCCTAATGACTAGTATACTGACAGGTGGTAGGACTTTGAATAGAACTTTAGCACAATGTGAAATATGTTGATATGTTGACATGTTGACTGATATGACATATCAATCAACATGTCATGATATGATTTATATTTCATGGACTATAAGTTAGAGGCAACAAAGATTTCCACTTTACAACATGAGCAAAAATGAACGTCCTCTCTCTATTTTCTAGGTGTGTAACTACTCGACCACCACCAAGGGCAACCTGAGCATCCACATGCAGTCGGACAAGCATCTGAACAACATGCAGACCCTGCAGAACGGAGGCTCCATCCCCTCCACCGAGCAGCAGGTGTTTGGCCAGCACCCTGGAGGGGTCGGAGTGGTGACCGTGCCCTCTGTGACCCAGGCCAGCACCCACCACCCGCCACACCACCACCACCCCACCCAGTCCTCCGCCCACATGGCGGGGCCCTGCGGTTCCCCCTCGCCCACCAAGCCAAAAAGCAAGCCCACGTGGCGCTGCGAAGTGTGCGACTACGAGACCAACGTGGCGCGGAACCTGCGCATCCACATGACCAGCGAGAAACACATGCACAACATGATGTTGCTGCAACAGAATGTGACCCAGATGCAGCATGGTCGGCTGGGCCTGGGGGCCATGCCCTCTCCCTCCGAGGCCGAGCTCTACCAGTACTACCTGACCCAGAACATGAGCCTGCCCCCAGGCCTCAAGATGGACCCGGCTGGAGCTGAGGCCCAGTTCCTGCTGGGAGGCTTCCACCTGGACCCCAACATGGCCGCCTTGGCCCCCCAACTAGGTGAGCTCCCTCAGTCTGCCTCTGCAACAGTGGAACAGTGGGAGCCATTCTGCCTCTTCCCTCAGTACTGCCTCAGGTCACCACAGAGAAGGCAGACTGCAGTTCAGTACGAGTTCACAAGGGGTGGGATCGCTCTCACTGCTACCAGCTGTTTATTTTTAAACATGAAATACACAGTTATAAACAGTATGTGTCTAAATGGAAGATTCAGCTTTGATTTAAAAAATGCTTAACTTTTTAACCCATTTAGACATAGGCTAATTGTGTTAATTTATTTACTGAATGTGTGTAGCGTGGCCAGTAAATGAATGCATGAATGGTAAGTCATTTTATATTTACATTCAATGATTTTTAGTTTTAGTGATGAATATAGAATATAAAAAAATCCCCATGAGAAACAGCAGAGCAGCCATTTCTCTGAACCGACATGCAGGCAAAGGGTTAACCAGGGAACACATTAGCCCTCCCTCCCTCTCACACACACTCTATACACACAAACCTATCTTTCATGTTGGCAGCGGTCTCTTTCTTTCTGTTTCGGTTGCCCGAAGGTACACCTGCCCTACTGAACTTAACATCATTTGCCCTTTTTCCAAGCAAAGAGCCCCATTGAGATAAAAGAGGGGAGGTGAAACAACGGCAGTGTATAAAACACAAGATTTCTAGAGGGTGGACCTATCTCACAACAGTCCCTTTCTGTCTTAGAGTAACAGACGACTTGTTAGTTGTTACCATATGACAGTTTCTCTCTCACCAATGTGCCGGAGCTGAATCAATATCTTCCCCGTAAAAGAGGGGATCCTCTCCAGGCTGTGGCTTTGGTATTAGGATAGTGTTTCACTCCGGCTCATCTGAGAAGAGTGGACCTTTAGACCCAAGGCTAGTGAAGCTATCGGTGGAGCTTCAGTTTGGGACTTTTGGGGTTGATTTTAGAGAAAGCTGGCCCTGGTTAAAAAACGACCCAAGCCATTAGAGTTATGAGAGCTTTTTTTGTCTCCATCAGTTATTAAGTGGTGTAGGTAGAACTTCTCTGAACGTTCCTTAATAGCCTCAAATATGCCCCCCAAACTCACACATCCACACTTCACTTCACTTCATAACACACGTAGGAGTTTAGTTTACATTTCCAGTCTATGTCACTCTATCTGGGTCACACTGACTGGGAAAGTCCCCCTGTGATACCTTGTTTTCCTCACAATAGGCTGCGGGAGGGAGAGAGGAAGAGAGAGAGAGCAGCTAAGTGAGCCTTCCTCTTGTTCGCCCATGTCCTCCAGGCCTCCGCTCCTCTGAACATCAGCGTTTTCATGCCATTATTTCCAAACTGCCACTGAACTCCGCCACTGGAGCTCTCTTTTTTCCCCCAACGTTGTAATTGCAGCTATAAATTTTATCTTGGTCAAAGAAGGGAGGAGTAGAGGGCCCAGTATGGGTAATTCAGCGGCATAGCTGAGTGTTTGGCGTGCCAGTTACAACCCCACAGTTTGTACAGACTTGTCTCCAACTGTCGCCGGTTCAAAGACACAAACAAGAATTGATTGCTGTGACTAATTTTGTATCCCCTCTCTTGCCATCTGGTTCATTTTCCTGTGAGGGAAGGTTTAATAAGCATGTTACACGGAGGCAATGATGAGGCATTACTCTCAGCCCTAAAACGACCACAGTGTCATCCCCAGCCACACACATTTTGATTGACTGTACACACTGATACTCTCCATCACACACACGTCATATCTCTGTCTGTGCAGCTCGAGGACAGATAGTATCCGTCTGTACCTCCCTCCCTTTAGTCCTCTTTTCCACTGTGTATTTCTGACTTTTGAGGACATTGTTAGACAGAGAGGGAGATGACAAATCCTGACCTCACATGATCTCGCCCTCTTGATAATCCTTATCCTCTGGACTGAGCTGCTGCAGATACAGAGAGAGGGGGGAAAGAGAGGGGGGAAAGCGATATGGGGGAGAGGGGGGGGGGGGTGGGGGGGGGGGGGGGCTTAGTTATTGTGTGCTCTACTTTGTTGTCCAATATACTGCCTGAATGCTGCAGCATCTAGGTAGAGCTCTCTGAAAATCCAGCCAAGCTGGTCCACCACTAATCTTTTGGAAGTTCCACCAAGCCCTGTAGAGACACGTTAATATATTTACAGCCTGGACTTGGACTCTGCTTATGTCAAAGACTAGAGTTTCCAAGATTTCCCAATGATGTGTGTTTATCTCAAGCCTTTTAATGTTTTTGAAAGTGAAAATATTTCCACAGCGTCCTGCCTCCCTTTCCCTAAACATTGATACGGACTGACAACGTCTCAGTCAAAATATTCTAGGTTATATTTAACAGAGGCCTGCTTACATCTAAAACACATGTAGGGACCGCAGGCTGAACCTATTCTCACACAGCCGTGAAGGCAGAGGTAATCACTGTGTCTGTGTCGGAGCATGGAGTCTACAGTGGAAAAGAGTGTGAGAGCCACACAGGAATGAGAGAATAAGGATGAGGAATGGAGAGGAAGAGATAGAGATAGGGGTAGTAACTAGTGAGGTGACAGAGAGAGAGAGAGAGAGAGAGACAGAGAGAGAGAGAGAGACAGAGAGAGAGAGAGAGAGAGAGAGAGAGAGAGAGACAGAGAGAGAGGGAGAGAGAGAGAGAGAGAGAGAGAGAGAGAGAGAGAGAGACAGAGAGAGAGAGAGAGAGAGAGAGAGACAGAGAGAGAGAGAGAGAGAGAGAGAGAGACAGAGAGAGAGAGAAGGGGGGCCCTGGCTGGAGAGGTGGATCTGTGAGTGATTTCAGAGGGCTTCACAGAGGTCTCCCTTTCCCGGCTATAAAAACTCAGGTAATGGAGAAAAGTCAGAGAGCAGGCTGCATACTGCAGCAATAAATAAAAAGAGGCTGCTGGAATTAATTTAGTGTAAAGCCAGGCAGGGTCAGGCAGTGCGCTCCGTCTGGGCAGTGATAGATTAAAGATCAGCCCCAGCCACTCTTACCTCATTTTTACCGCCTCCTCCTCCTCTTCAGACTGTAGATATGGTTGTTTGTGTTGTTGGATCTGGATGCATTGTTCTTTTACTTCCCCCTCTTCGCTCAGTACCGAGGAGGATTCATCTGGTAGGTGTCTGTATCGATTTAGCAGCTATGTGAAGTCGAAAAAGGCAGGAGAATCCAAAGAGAAAAGTGGATTTTTTGTATTATTATTCTGTGAACAAGGGCACTGGATTTGATTTACAGTAATGTATGCTTGGGAACTCTTTAGTTCTCTTGTAATGATAGAATAACTTTCTTTTTCTGCGGAGCTCACGGCCTCTGGAGTTGATTTAGTGCCGGGCCGTGAAAGTGCACCAGTCCAAACAGGACGACGTGTATATCCTTACTCTGGCAGTGCAACGTTTCTGCACCCTGCGAAAAAGTCCAGACTTTCTTTCTCTCGGCTCAAAGGAAGGATAATCTTGATTTAATCAAATTAGGTACATAAATACACACATGCATATTATCCTCAGAGGGGTATTGGAACTAGAGAGCAAATCCACTTTGACTGCAGAGGCAAACATGGCTCTTTGTTGAAAGTTGAACCGTACACCTTTCACTTTTCCTAGGACATTTTCCCATGCTGAGGGAGGCTCAAAGAACTGAGAGCCCCTTTGGAAAACCCCATGCTTCCACCCCTCTAAGAAACTCTAAATAACTCCTGATGTCCAGAAAAGTACATGTAACACAAAGTGAAATAGATTGATAGCTAGATAGCAATAATCCCTGAAAGCTGTACTTAGAATTCAAAGTTTGTGAAATTTGAAAATAACCAACTGACCGTCTGCATGTAACCATCTAAGCACTCTCTCTCTCTCTCTCTCTCTCTCTCTCTCTCTCTCTCTCTCTCTCTCTCTCTCTCACTCTCTCTCTCTCTCTCTCTCTCTCTCTCTCTCTCACTCTCTCACACACACACACAATTTCTCTCTCTCTCTTCCCTCCTCTCCCTCTTTCTCTCTTTCTGTCCCCGGTGCTCAGTAGGTGGGGAGATCCCCATGGACATGCGGCTGGGCAGCGTTGGTGGTCAGTTGGTGTCTGAGGAGCTGATGACCCTGGGGGAGAGCTTGTCGCAGACCAGTGACCCCTCCCTCAAGCTGTTCCAGTGTGCCGTGTGCAACCGCTTCACCACCGACAACCTGGACGTGCTGGGCATGCACATGGGTGCTGAGCGCAGCCTGCCTGAGGAGGAGTGGCGCGCCGTGGTGGGCGACTCGCACCAGTGCAAGCTGTGCCGTTACACCACACAGCTGAAGGCCAACTTCCAGCTGCATTGCAAGACCGACAAGCATGTGCAGAAGTACCAGCTGGTGGCCCACATCAAGGAGGGGGGCAAGGGCAACGAGTGGCGCCTGAAGTGCGTGGCCATCGGCAACCCGGTGCACCTGAAGTGCAACGCCTGCGACTACTACACTAACAGCCTGGAGAAGCTACGCATGCATACCATCAACTCCCGCCACGAGGCCAGCCTCAAGCTGTACAAGGTACGTGCTTCACCTTCACCTCTCATCCCTCCTTTCACCCTACCGTTCTCCCCTTCCACCGTTCGTCCCTCTTCTCTTCTTCCTTCCTAACGTTACATTCCTCCACGGTACTCCACTGCAGACCTCTGGATTCTGCTCCGCTGCTAGCCTCTTCCACCGGTCATGAATGATGGCCCTGTTGTCTAACCCTTCTGTTCACAGGGCCCATAGAGAGGAGTGGGCAGGCTAGAACATGGCAGGTGGATCCGGGTAAGGAGGACAAGGGGTGAAATCACTAGGAGAGGGATGAAGAAGTGTGAGGAGACAGAGGTTTGGTGTTAACACTCCTCGGAGCGGGAAAGGCAGAATCGTTCTCGACAGCCGTATTGATTTTCTCTGGACTTGGAGCTTCACCTTCTCCTCTAATCATTCCATAATAGCCAATGGATGAACACTCTCTGAACAAATGGCCATAAATCTAACAGGCCTGATTCCACTTAGGCACCTATCCTGTGTGTCTGCGGCTAGACTAGGGAAACTCTGTGTTTAACCCAACCTGGCATGGCTACATAGACGGCTAACACAATCACACACACACACTAAGACGTAAACAAACACATACCGTTCACCCACGCATTCACACATCCACACAACTGTAGCTCATCACACTGCTCTGTCCCCAAACACACTGTGCCTTTATTTACACAAAGACTCTGCTCCATTCTCAAGTGTTAGGCTATTGGAAAGTAAATGGGCAAAACAAACAATATATTCTACTGGTTTTATACGAGCTTAACTCTTATTTTCTGTCTTTTTGCAGTATAACTGCTCTTGGCAAATAGTGTAATATAGGAGGGGGGGAAATGAGGAGACATTATCTTGTTTTTAATCACATTAAAAAAGCTAGGGTAAAATATACCAATTGAAAACCCTCTCCAAACGCCTGTCTCTCTGGCCCTACTGAAAGCCCCCTGCTTTATGAATGGTTCCTGGGATCCGCTGATGTTTTTATTGCAGGTTTCCTGTCTGCAAGGCCTTTGTAGTGAGAGATCCTATAGTAACGGATACCAAAATTAAAATCAACACTTAGAGGGAGGTGTGAGGCTCTGCTCCCAGGTTGACCATTAGGAGGGCCGGAGGGAGCAGGCTGTGTTGACGCTTGGTCAGGGTAGGGGCCCGGCCGGCGTCCCAGAAGCTTCTGGGCCTGGAGAGAGACAGAGAGCAGGGTTATAGAGGAGCAGGACTGGAGCAGTGTCTCCACCACTCATGCCCAGACATGTAGCCAGGATATTTACAAATACCACACTGATTAAAATATGTAACACAATCTGTAGGACACGTTGGGCCTGGCCTGTGGAGGCAGAGAGGCTGAGAGGGGCCTCCTAGTGCCCCAGGCTGGGTTCATCCTCACTGGGCAGGGCTGGGGTAACGCTAGGCCTGGCCTGTGGAGGCAGAGAGGCTGAGAGGGGCCTCCTAGTGCCCCAGGCTGGGTTCATCCTCACTGGGCAGGGGTGGGGTAACGCTAGGCCTGGCCTGTGGAGGCAGAGAGGCTGAGAGGGGCCTCCTAGTGCCCCAGGCTGGGTTCATCCTCACGGGGCAGGGTTAACCCTGGGTGTTCTCTGTGCCACTGAGACAGACGGGGCACTCTGCTCACACTTGACCGAAATAGATGGGCCCTGACATCCTGTATATCCTCCTCACACCTGAGGTGGAAACAAATGTTTTGTCTGTAAGGAGAGTGAAGAGTTTATATTACATTGTCTATCTGTCTGCCTTCCACTTTATCATGTGCCAAAATGGTGCTTTACTGTAGAAAGTTGACATACTGTATGCGGTAATACGACTGGATTAAATATGTACAACACATCCTAGCATGATCGTTTTCCACCACTTAAGCCTCTTAAGATGGCTCCATACTTCTTAAAGCCAATTGATCTCCAGAGAAAGAGAAGTATCTGCCCAGGAATGACCTGAGCTCTCACCCCCGGAACACAGAGCCCGGCTGGCCCTCACGAAGCAGGCAGCTCCCATCACTCCAGACATGTGTAGTGGCGAAAAAAAGATGTTCACAACTTGACAAGAATTATTACTGCATTTCACAACCCACAAATGTGATTAGTGGATGATAAGTACATGGTTCTGAGGCCTAGCTCACTGCATCACGGGTTGGCTCCCCACTTGACAATGTCACAGCCTTTGTGACGTGTTGGATTTCCAGTCCTTGTAGGCTGACAACCAGCCAGGCAGGCAGAACACCACAGCACAGCAAGCCCTTGAGCTCAGCCACAGCCTCAGCCACAGCCTCAGCCACAGCCTCAGCCTGGCAGATTATGCAAGGATGAAGAAAGGAAAAAAAGGAAAATAATTTCTTCTTCCCAAAAGAAATGTGATGCGAATAGCAGCATTTTTTTACCTTTTTGGGGAGAAAATAAATCATCAAGTCAGCATAAACAGGCTGTAAGATGTGGGAGATCCTTGGGACACTTCACCCAAATCAAACTGGTTTGCATTAAACAGGCCCTTTGTGTCCACGGCTCCGTATAAATTGGAGCCTGTAATTACTGAAATTAAAAAGGAAGGTTTAAACTGAGGGCTAAGCTGGATGGGATAATTTGAGAGTCTGTGGTATGTGGCCCATATTAGGGCTTTCTAAAAATACCCCCCCCCCCCACCACCCCACGTATTGGAATGTCCCGAAAGCCCACGGAAAACTTGAGAGAGGCTTCCTCACCGCATGGACCACCACGCAGTGGGGGTGATGCTGCAGTCTCTTCCTGACTCCCTTGTGCTGGGTTTGGAGACACTCAAACTGGAGCATCACTTTGGCTGCAGTTGACACACCCCTGACACACCCCTCTGAACTTTCACCTTCCCTTCATGTCTCCCCACTCACTGTCGGCTTTGTAGTGGCGGTAGTGATGTCATGATGGTCACCCATAAGCTCAAGCAGATGGCCCTACACTATAATATGCAGGTCACCCCAAAGTTAAGCTCTCTTTTATTGGAAGCTTCAGCTCCCCCACTCTCCCTAGAGACACTCTGGCCTGGAGAAATCCACCTTCTACTCCTGATTTACAGTTATTCACAGTTACCTTATGGTAGTAGTAGTAACACATCCCTCCAAATGTCTCTGACAGAGACTCGCACAGGTTTATTAAACGTTCCCAGCAGGCCTCAGGTGCTTGTCTGTAGGATGCGTAAGAGTGGAGGGGAGGCTGGGAGCCGGCCAGCTCCCTCCCAGTCCCAGGCCTGAGCTGCTGTACTCTGCCTCACTCTGCTTCTGCCCACACAGGATGGGTGGAGCCTGGGCCGGCCAGGCCTCTGCTTCCATGCAGGAGTTTGGGGAAAGGGGAGGAGCATGGAGGGCTAGCTGGCTACCTTCCTTGTCTCGTGGGCCGGTACGATCTGCGGTAATTGAGATTGATTGGATGTTATTTTTCCTCTTGCAAATGTAGTCCATTAGCTTGGCACATGCATAATCAGTTTAGAGTGCAGTTAGCTGAATGTAATCATGTTCCTCGGTGTCTGCTCGCACAAAATCCACTCCAGATGCCGCTTGGCCGCGGAAAGAGAGGAAGAAAGTGCCGTCACTATCACATGGGGAATCTTTAACCAAGAAAGCCCCGACACCCCTCCCTCTGTCCTGGCCCTGCTCTATTAAACACACAACTGTACAAACTCTCCCATAGACACACACACAACTGTACAAACTCTCCCATAGACACACACACAACTGTACAAACTCTCCCATAGACACACACACAACTGTACAAACTCTCCCATAGACACACACACAACTGTACAAACTCTCCCATAGACACACACACACAACTGTACAAACTCTCCCATAGACACACACACAACTGTACAAACTCTCCCATAGACACACACACAACTGTACAAACTCTCCCATAGACACACACACAACTGTACAAACTCTCCCATAGACACACACACAACTGTACAAACTCTCCCATAGACACACACACAACTGTACAAACTCTCCCATAGACACACACACAACTGTACAAACTCTCCCATACACACACAGACTGTGTACGGCGACTGCCTACCTTACCCCCGAAAACAGACCTTCAGAGCAGATCACATGTTCTCAAGTCTTAGCTGCTAAGACTAACGCGTTGCTGACTGGGACCCAAGCCCGGCCCACTAACCAGCGCAAAGCATCTGTATCTTGGACGCCTCTCCTCTCCTTATTTTCCCCTCCAGTGAGATCCAACTGGATAACTGAGCGGTTAGGAAAGAACATGTCTGAAAAGCATAATAGGAGCAAAATGTGTGTAATGTAAATGAAGGGATTAGTTGCTACAAGGAAATGCATTAAGGTGTTTCAGTGAGGATCCTACTCAGCACAGGCACTCTGGTCCTCTGCCCCAGACTACACACTGATCTCCCATTAATGATCATAATTATCAGGATTGATTCCAAATCCTCCTGACCATCAGAGGAGAGGGGAAACCATCATCATCGTAACGAATAAGTAATGGTTTCACTCCAGAAAGGATTGTTTTTTATTATCAAATAAAAGTGGAGAGAGTAATTTGGAGTTAAAGTCACCGGGGAGCATTTAATCGCTGTTGGGATCCAATCCGTCATGGCTCTTTCATCTGCCAGCCGATCAGCCCAACCTCAGCCCCATCAGGAGACAGACAGACACTCACCACCACCACCAGACAGCAGTTAGAGGAGGGGAGGGGGAAACAGACAGACAGACACTCACCACCAGACAGACAGACACTCACCACCACCACCAGACAGACAGACACTCACCACCACCACCAGACAGCAGTTAGAGGAGGGGAGGGGGGAAACAGACAGACAGACAGACAGACATTCACCACCACCACCAGACAGCAGTTAGAGGAGGGGAGGGGGGGACAGACAGACAGACAGACAGACACTCACCACCACCACCAGACAGCAGTTAGAGGAGGGGAGGGGGGAAACAGACAGACAGACACTCACCACCACCACCAGACAGACAGACACTCACCACCACCACCAGACAGACAGACACTCACCACCACCACCAGACAGACAGACACTCACCACCACCACCAGACAGCAGTTAGAGGAGGGGAGGGGGGAAACAGACAGACAGACACTCACCACCACCACCAGACAGACAGACACTCACCACCACCACCAGACAGCAGTTAGAGAAGGGGAGGGGGGAAACAGACAGACAGACACTCACCACCACCACCAGACAGACCACCACCACCAGACAGCAGTTAGAGGAGGGGAGGGGGGAAACAGACAGACAGACACTCACCACCACCACCAGACAGCAGTTAGAGGAGGGGAGGGGGGAAACAGACAGACAGACAGACAGACAGACACTCACCACCACCACCAGACAGCTGTTAGAGGAGGGGAGGGGGGAAACAGACAGACAGACACTCACCACCACCACCAGACAGCTGTTAGAGAAGGGGAGGGGGGAAACAGACAGACAGACACTCACCACCACCACCAGACAGCTGTTAGAGGAGGGGAGGGGGGAAACAGACAGACAGACACTCACCACCACCACCAGACAGCAGTTAGAGGAGGGGAGGGGGGAAACAGACAGACAGACACTCACCACCACCACCAGACAGACAGACACTCACCACCACCACCAGACAGCAGTTAGAGGAGGGGAGGGGGGAAACAGACAGACAGACACTCACCACCACCACCAGACAGACAGACACTCACCACCACCACCAGACAGCAGTTAGAGGAGGGGAGGGGGGAAACAGACAGACAGACACTCACCACCACCACCAGACAGACAGACACTCACCACCACCACCAGACAGCAGTTAGAGGAGGGGAGGGGGGAAACAGACAGACAGACAGACAGACAGACAGACAGACACTCACCACCACCACCAGACAGCAGTTAGAGGAGGGGAGGGGGGAAACAGACAGACAGACAGACAGACAGACACTCACCACCACCACCAGACAGCAGTTAGAGGAGGGGAGGGGGGAAACAGACAGACAGACAGACATTCACCACCACCACCAGACAGCAGTTAGAGGAGGGGAGGGGGGAACCAGACAGACACTCACCACCAGACAGCAGTTAGAGGAGGGGAGGGGGGAAACAGACAGACAGACACTCACCACCAGACAGCAGTTAGAGGAGGGGAGGGGGGAAACAGACAGACACTCACCACCAGACAGCAGTTAGAGGAGGGGAGGGGGGAAACAGACAGACACTCACCACCAGACAGCAGTTAGAGGAGGGGAGGGGGGAAACAGACAGACACTCACCACCACCACCAGACAGACAGACACTCACCACCACCACCAGACAGCAGTTAGAGGAGGGGAGGGGGGAAACAGACAGACAGACAGACAGACAGACACTCACCACCACCACCAGACAGCAGTTAGAGGAGGGGAGGGGGGAAACAGACAGACAGACAGACAGACAGACAGACAGACAGACAGACAGACACTCACCACCACCACCAGACAGCAGTTAGAGGAGGGGAGGGGGGAAACAGACAGACAGACAGACATTCACCACCACCACCAGACAGCAGTTAGAGGAGGGGAGGGGGGAACCAGACAGACACTCACCACCAGACAGCAGTTAGAGGAGGGGAGGGGGGAAACAGACAGACAGACACTCACCACCAGACAGCAGTTAGAGGAGGGGAGGGGGGGAAACAGACAGACACTCACCACCAGACAGCAGTTAGAGGAGGGGAGGGGGGAAACAGACAGACACTCACC